>NW_011628044.1:219804-222973 GCF_000512975.1 Sesamum indicum
TTTTTTTTTAAAAAAAAAACCCCCCCCCCCCCCAACCTGGGGGGACTCGAACAATTTGTACAGTTGGATTGTTTGTCTTAATTCATCAGTATTTAATGCGAAATTGGGTATGCATGTGTGCTCTTTGTCTGTTCCAATTGCATTCTAAATTACTTTATTCAGCGGAGAGGGGCCTGCCCTTAGTGGATACTTATAATTTGTAAGTTAAGAGCATCATTGAGTAGTTATTTACCAGCATGTGGTGTTTGCATTTGATACAACAGAGACAGGCTTTGATGGATTTCGGTATTCTTACCTTCAAAAAACCATCTTTTAAGCAAAGTATCCAACTATATGATTTGTACCAGGACTTCTGATTTTTCTTTATTTACTGATAATTCAGTTCTAGACTGTATACTGTGTTGACTGAAAGGAAACTTTATTAGCTATGTATATGAATCATATATAAAATTGTTTCAAGAGAGCAAAATGTCAATGATAATTTAGTATTTGATTTTGGCCGAGAATTTGAGTGGATAACAATCTTCTGTGGTTCATTGTCCCCGGGGGGGGTTAAAGGAAGAGAGAGATTGAAATGGTATGTTAACTACTGTGACAGTGGCCGCATTTTAATTTTCTTCATAAAGTGATTGAACAAAAAGGAGGTGCAATTAGCCGGCCACAACTGCCCAGTGGGCGATGCTATTGCCAGCAGTTTTTTAATTGCTCCCGAGCAGACGAAGTGCACTCATGATGGGATCCATGATGCAATTAATAACAGATCTGGCTGTGCCGCTGACAATGTCTAGGTTTTGTATGAAATTGAAGGAACCCCTTGATTTATACCAAGTTATCAGTTTCACATTGTGCACATGTTTGTTTTTCGGATAACTACGCCGTGATTTATCAACCCTAATTTTTAGCTACCAGTTATCAGTGCCTAGAATGATGAGCATAGTCATGAATGTTTTTCATTCTTTATTGTGCAAGAAAAATCTTTTCTTTGTGAAAAACCAAAAGGATAATATGCCTGCATTAATAATGCTAGATTAGGTGATCTAATTATTTCTCTTTTCATTTATTTGTTCGTGATTTGCAGAAGGTTAAGGGTCAGTATTGAGCGCGACTTGGGAGGATCTGCAGCAGCCCAAAAAACAATAAGGTTTTTTGTTCCTTACTGGATAAGTAATAATTCCTTCCTCCCATTGGCATATAGAGTGGTGGAAATTGAACCGTTGGAAGGTGCGGATATGGATTCTCTTTTGATCTCCCAAGCCGTTAAATCTGAAAAATCAGCATCCAGATATCCTTCAACCTCAGTGGTCGGGAGACAGGTTGGTATGAGGAAAAACATTCAAGTACTGGAAGCTATTGAGGATACTAGTCCGATACCAAGTATGCTTTCTCCACAAGACTACATTGGCCGTGGTGGTGTTATGCTGTTTTCATCACGGAATGATACGTATCTGTCCCCAAGGGTGGGTATTGCTGTTGCCATTCGGAATTCTGAGAATTTCAGTCCTGGGGTACCACTTCTTGAGTTGGAGAAAAAGGTAAATGAATATAACATGTAGTCTTTGTAATCTGAGAATTTTTAAATTTAAGTATTATAAATACTTACTAAATTGACTCCTCAGCAAAGAGTTGATGTGAGGGCATTCCGCTCTGATGGAAATTACTACAAGCTTTCAGCTGTGCTGCAGATGACTTCAGACAGAACAAAGGTAAAAGTCTCGTCATCTGAATTAAGAGATATACCCACATTTTACAATTTTGTTTCATTTGTATTTCAAACTTTCCTTGTCTTCTTGAGCCCTTTCTCTGATTGAATTCTTTCTAGGGTCATGCAAATCTGCATTTAATATGATACATTTCTATAAATATGAGGAGCCTCAAATTGCAGTGCTGTCATATAAACTTACATAGCCTTGCCTTTGGTTTTGGAAATTACTGATCCAGTTCTATAGTTTCCCTATTATGTGGACAGACTTTACAGAATGTGGCACAAGCAACAACAATGGAAGAGAAGTTCTATTTTGACCTTGCACTACTGTTTGCTAAATTTCTGGGGGAACTTCCCCATGGAAACCATGTTTTAGACTTAAATTTATGAATTCCTGTGCTTGTGGTGATGCTTAAATTCAAACATGAGGTGTGTAAATATAATTGCTGTACAAAATTACAAATATAGTCTTCAGTGAGGAACCTACTAGCTGATATCATAAACTGAAATCTTCCGCGGATGGGATCTTCGGAGAAAAAACTCTCATCTTTTCCTACATCTCTTGTGTATGAGATTCCTATCTAATATGTGCTTTTGTTTGCAAGAGATCATAAGCATATGTTTGAATCTCAATTCCTCTGTATGTCCAGGTGATACATTTCCAACCGCACACAATGTTTGTTAACAGAGTTGGGAGTAGCATATGCCTGCAGCAATGTGATACTCAATCGCTAGAATGGCTTCATCCTACTGAACCTCCCAAACATTTTGGATGGCAGTCTGGAAAAGCCGAGTTGCTTAAGGTCTGTGCAACCAGCCATATCCTCTATAAACATACTCCCTAAGATAGGTGACTGACTTTATCTATCCTTCTTGGTTAAGTTGCGGATGGACGGGTATCAGTGGAGCAAACCGTTCGCGATTGGTTCTGAAGGTCAAATGTCCATATGCTTGAGCAGTGAGCTAGGAAGTGATCAAATGAATCTTTCGGTTAGAGTAAGAGGTGGGACAAAGACCTCAGGCTATGAAGTTATATTCCGTCCTGATTCGTTTTCAAGGCCTTACAGGTGATAGTTGAATCATACATCTTTGAGAGTAACTAATTGATGTCACCTAGAAGTGATGCATCTCAGTTTTAGAATATCTATGTTATCCATCTGTTTCTTTGTTAGGGTTGTGAGATTTATGTCTACTCAGCTTGTTCCTTGTGTAAAATCATTTTGTAGTGTGGCAACTAGTATATACTTCCTCTGTCCTATTTTTTAAGAGAATGACTTTTAGATGAGAGCTGAAAAGGTGAAGATTTATGTATGTTTACATTATTGCCTTAAAATTAGTGGATTAGAATAAGTTGTGTCTGATGATTTATTTTAAGTGAGGTACTTTTGAAGGGGGAAAAAGCATCCATTTCAGGGGATGGGGCCTTATTATGGGAGATCCCAGAAAGGAAGTAGAAGTGACAATGTT
>NW_011628044.1:222983-223426 GCF_000512975.1 Sesamum indicum
GGGGGGGGGGGGGGGGGGTATGTAATTACTAGGAACGAAACTTTCATGTGTGCATGTTTTCTTTTATCTTTTATTCAAAAAGATGATCGATTTATAATGTTCTGGATTTATTAATTCATTTAACAGAAAATGCTGTAGTGGCGGTGTGTCTGTTTTCTTCCCTTAATAATGCTGATCCTATAAACATAAATAGGATCTTTAATGATGTGTTGACTAACATTCATGATACTTTATTGTCAACCAAAGCTACACATTGACAATAGTAAGTAACTCAAATAACGGTTTATTTATCCTTTAAAGTTGTTCATGTTTACAAAGGTAAATAAAGGTTTCTGATTTATTTGTCCGTCTGCCAAAGTCTGTTACCTAAACTGAGCATTGAGCTGAACTTCCTGTTCTTGTTACTCTACATTCTATATTTCTAATACACCTCTTCTATAGGA
>NW_011628044.1:223436-260382 GCF_000512975.1 Sesamum indicum
TGAATAAAATTTCGGCAAGTCGATGGTTCTGAGGACTCTTGGAAGTCTCTACTTCCTAATGCTGCCGCTTCTTTTTCATGGGAAGATCTTGGCAGAGAACGATATTTGGAACTATTAATAGATGGAAATGATCCCAAGACATCACAGAAGTACGATATTGATGAGATTAAAGATCATCAGCCCATCCAGGCTGCTGGAGGAGAACCTAGGAGAGGTCTACGAGTCACTGTCATCAGGGAAGAGAAAGTAAATGTTGTTAAAATGAGCGATTGGACGCCAGAAACTGACGTAACTACACTTTTAGATCGAAGTCTTTCATCTGTACAACAAATCTCCGAAAGTAAGTCCCAGCTTCGGCCGTCAACATCCGTCTCAGGTTGCGAATTTCATCTGATCCTTGAAGTTGCGGAGCTTGGGTTGTCCATTGTTGATCATACACCTGAAGAGATATTATATTTATCCCTGCGAAATTTTCTGCTGTCATATTCCACAGGACTAGACTCTGGAATTAGTCGGTAAAATTCTTGGTCACAGACTCTAGGCTGGGCCCACTTTTACTTGTGTATTAGATTTTCTCTAACAATTAGCTTTAACTATAGTTTAGATTGTCTTTGTTTTCCCTTTACATTTGATCATATCTTTTCTATATGCTTGTGCTAATACTGGATTTCATTAATCAGGTTTAAAATAAGAATGGGGGGAATTCAGTTGGATAATCAGTTGCCTCTAACTCCAATGCCAGTTCTCTTCCGGCCACAAAGAGTTGGCGAGGATACTGATTATATTTTGAAGCTTTCTGTGACTCAACAATCTAGTGGAGCTTTAGATTTGTGTATATATCCTTACATAGGTTTGCAAGTGAGTATGGTGAAGTATATTTTACTTAAAACTTTTTATTTGTGATGCTAAAAGATGATTGAAAAATGTTGTGCCAGGGACCTGAAAATACTGCCTTTTTGATTAATATTCACGAACCAATAATTTGGCGGCTTCATGCCCTGATCCAGCAGGCTAATATAAGCAGGATCTTTGATACTCAGAACACTTCGGTTTCAGTTGATCCCATTATTCAAATTGGGTATGTGAAGCATTATCTTCTGCGATCATTTATATATGTGTTTCTGCATTTGCTTCTAAGAATGTGGGTCGAATTATAGTACTTTTTATTGGCAGTGTTCTCAGTATCTCAGAAGTTCGTTTCAAAGTAACCATGGTTATGTCCCCAACTCAACGCCCAGTGGGTGTCCTTGGATTTTGGGCGAGCTTAATGACTGCTCTGGGGAATACTGAAAATATGCCAGTAAGCATGGGCTCCTTTAGTTCTTCCATAATGTTGATCTGACACTGTTGTTGATATATATTTTTACATCTGAAGGCTTTGACCAATTAAATATTTTGGTTGGGCTAGGAAAGTATGTGTTAGCAAACCAGAGGACTGTCTAGTCCATTGATAATTTACATTCCCCCAAATGTCCTTGGTAGTTTACTAAGACAAAATATAATAATCATTGTACTACAGTTACTTAGTTCTCTCTTTCTAGCTATGTGTCAACCGAGATCTTGTATGCAAGTACTCTGATATTTTTCATATACTCAGGAAGTATTTTTACTCCCTCCATTCTAATTCCTTTTCTTTTAAGTTTCCTCTACATTAGGTGACGTCATTTTGTAGTTTCAAAACATTATGCTTGCAGTAGCTATTAAATTATAGGAATCAAACTATTTGAGATCCCAAATTGACTGATAAATAACAGATGGTCTTCTGTATTTTCATATCTTGGTGATGTCGAAGAAATGTTAATGTAGTATTTCCTATGCTGTTTTATCAGGTCCGTATAAATCAGAGATTTCAGGAAAATGTGTCTATGAGACATAGTGTTCTAGTCTGGAATGCTCTCTCAAACATAAAAAAGGACATTCTCAGTCAGCCCCTGCAGCTGCTTTCGGGTGTTGATATTTTGGGCAATGCAAGTAGTGCTCTTGGACATATGAGCAAAGGTGTTGCTGCGTTGTCCATGGACAAGAAATTCATACAAAGTCGGCAAAGACAGGTTAGAAAATTTTTCCATTCAACAAACGTTCTTAGATATTTTGATCCTGACTGTCAGTTCAGAAGTGTTGATCAACTCAATACCTTCATCTAACAAGATGCCTAATTATGCTGCTAATAGAAAATTATTGGACATTTCAAATTATTGTTCCCATTGTTTGTGTGACTAAGTGCTTAATTAGAACTTTGGACAACAGAAAATATTTCAGATTTTCTCGTTACATGTCAACCATAAATGCTTTACTTGTTTGCTGACCATGGAATTGAACCTTCCAGATAATATTCATACTACTCTTTAGCGTTGAACCATGAAATGCCTGGCTTATGTGGTGAAAGTGCTGAAAAATTGCAGACTTAGAGCTTGTTTGGTTCGGGTGAAAATGAATGCATAAAAAAAATTAAAGTAAAAGAGAAGTATAAGAAAAAGTCTCATGTTTGGTTGGGGAGAATAAAGGAAGGGGAAGTAAAACTAGATGTATATAAAGCACCTTGAGAGCCTAAATTTGTTTCCGTTCAAAAGTGGGCAGAAAGGTGGAAGTATAGGACTGAAAAGATAAAAAAATACCCATTTTTATTTTTATTTACTATAGGTAATAATGTAATATTGAATTATTTTACTAGTAAAAGAACTCCTTTATTTGAGATGTTGGCACTGAAAAAATATTTCATTATTGTTATTGTTTGATGCATATTTTTATTAACCAGTTTTCAGGTTTAATTTTTAATAATTTAAAATTACTTTAATGACTTGTGTAATTTCTAGTACAAAATGATGAGAAAAGGATTAGTTGGTAGAAGTACATAAATTTAGACTTTCCTTCCGTAAGTATTTGGTACAACTAAAGTATTTAAGATTTACTTGCCTTTCCATCATACCAAAAAGAAAATGATTATTTTTTACCTCTCTCCTTCCCCTTTCACTCCTCCTCCCCTTTTAACTTCCCGTTTCCTGTCACTGAACCAAACAAAGCCTCAGAATGGGTGTCAAATAGAAGTACCAAATAAGTTTTAAGGGACATTTATTGATAGGTGACGATTTTGTTGTATTGTGTGCAGTCTCTCGATTTCTTTCCTTCTATGGGACAATTTGAGGTTTCTCTAGTTGAAGGCACAAAAAGGTGTGCGGTGGGTGCCTTTACCTGTGGCACTGTCTGGCCGCACCTTGACATGTTGATTGCTAATTAGCTGATTCTACCTAAATGCAAGTGTCCCTTTGAGATGAATAAAGTAAAGTTTTAATCAAGCTTCAAATGATGAAATCAAATGCCGTTGTTTTAGCATCGTTGTTAGCTGCATGCTTGTTAACCTCTCATGATCTTCACACTGATTAGGCAATAGTGCATGCCCTTGGATATGTGATCCTAGCATGCAGTCTTCTTTTCTGTATGTGCATACAGTATTTGTTGAGTTATGCATCAAGTTTTCCTTCAACTTATGTTTACCTATTCCTTGCAGGACAACAAAGGTGTGGAGGACTTGGGTGATGTAATTCGAGAAGGAGGAGGGGCCTTAGCTAAAGGCCTGTTCCGGGGAGTCACTGGCATTTTAACCAAGCCCCTTGAGGGTGCAAAAGCATCCGGTGTTGAGGGCTTTGTGCAGGGTGTTGGGAAGGGGTTGATAGGTGCTGCCGCTCAACCTGTTAGTGGTGTTTTAGAACTTTTGTCAAAAACTACAGAAGGTGCTAATGCAATGAGAATGAAGATAGCATCAGCTATTGCTTCGGAAGATCAACTCCTTCGCCGGAGGCTACCCCGAGCTATTAGTGGTGATAATTTGCTTAGGCCGTATGATGAGTATAAAGCACAGGGACAGGTACACTCTCTTGTGCTCTATGCAATGCTCCCCAGAATATTTGTGCCATGTTGGCTGGTCGAGGTGTCCTACAACCAGGATGATTGTGATCAGGATCATCCATGGATCTGATGTCCATTGTGCATCAGATGCCTTTTAACTCCTTACTTTTGTTCTTAACTGAATCAAATTCTTTGTTCTTTGTGAACTCTTACACTTATCTTAACATCAGGAATTCTAATCATCAACAATGTAAGAAATGAATCAGTCATTAACAACTATCAGCAATCAACTATGTAAAGTAGATAATGCACGCAGTTTTGTTGGACTTAAAGCAAGACATTATAGTCCCACATATGCTACCTCCTCTGATAACTATAATGGGAAAGGTTTTAAGGCCTGCATTTTATTGTCTGGTGTAATAAATAATTCTATTTGATTTTCGTTGTTGGGGTTTAATTACCTGGTTGTTTTAAGCTTTATTTTCCTTCATCCCTTGGGCATACTTGCTTAAAGTTGATCCGTAATATGAATCTTACGCACCCTCTTTGCCATGATGAAGGTGATGCTGCAATTAGCAGAATGCGGATCATTTTTTGTTCAGGTTGATCTTTTCAAAGTACGAGGGAAGTTTGCCTTAACAGATGCCTATGAGGACCATTTCCCACTTCCCAAAGGCAGAATCCTTGTGATCACTCATCGAAGAGTTATACTGTTGCAAGTGAGTTATGAGTGCCAACCTGTGCTTCTGATTCCTTATTGAAAAGGATATATATCAAATTCTCCCTGTCAACCTTTTACTGGTATTGAAACTCAGAATGTTGCAATATCTTGTTTCAGCAACCATCCAACCTCATTGGACAGAAAAAATTCAACCCCGCCAGAGATCCGTGTTCAGTGCTTTGGGATGTCGTGTGGGATGACTTAGTGACAATGGAACTCATTCATGGGAAGAAAGATCAGCCTAATGCTCCACCTTCACGAGTTCTATATTTACAGAGTAAATCATTAGATGCGAAGGATCAAACTCGCAAGATAAAGTGTGAACGTGATTCTGGTCAAGCATTCGAGGTTTATTCTTCAATCGAACAAGCAAGATCTACTTATGGGCCAACACAGTCAATGGTTCGGTTTTGTTTCTGATAATTCTTCTTACACTTAATGCTTCTCTTGTTCTTCTGGTCTTTTTCCTACGTACTAAAATGAGCAGAATATTAGATCATTGAGGTACTTGGATTTTCTAAACTTGCGAAGGGCTTTTTGGTGTAATTTCTTATAGATTTACTTTGGCTGTGTGGTTCCAGGACTTACTAAAGAGGAAAGTGAGGAAGCCCTATTCTCCTGCAATTGATGCTGTAATTCCTAAAGGAGGATACATGTTGTCACCCACCCTACCAGATGCCTTTATCACTAAATTCAACTCTTGGTGCAGTGAATAATGATCATTATGGCAAAGTAACTGCTGCTATAGAGCATGCTCAAAGGTCGCTAACAGGACGAGGGATATGCGATCCAATAGGTGAAGCCGTCTGCAAGCTAAGATATCGGCTGGCTCATTTTCTTCAACCTCAATTATCCCCACTTCAGCTTCGGAAAACAAAATAAGGAACAGTTTTGTTATGGAATTACATCAGTTTTGCACAAGGATTTCACTCAAAAGCGTAGAAGTCAGAATACAGGCCAATGGCCATGAGTACTGTGGTGCTGTGCCTGTCCTTAGGTGCCAAGAAAGCCTAAATGAAAGACCTCAAGAAACACTGGACAGCTGCAAAGAAATTGTGCTCATCTCAAGTCCTGTGGAGAAGGAAACGGTTGTTTCCTGAAATCATATAGCAGCAAAGCAAGTTGCACTCTGGCCAACTGTTAATTTGATTCTCTTCATGCTTTTCTGCTGTGATGTAGAGTTGTCATCCAGAACCCTATGCTTCTTAAGACGATTCAAGAATCTATATGTGTTGGTGCATATCAAGCATCTCATGCTTTTTTGGGAAGATGGAACATTCCTGTATATATTTAAGTCAAGTTTTCCTAAAATGTACTGTTGTCCGTCTCATGTAAATAATTATCAGAATATCATTGGTATATATTCATTTTGTTGCAGAATGTTGCTAGGCTTGGTTGGCCTTTCTGACCGCAGTTCCAATTTGGTAAATAGATTTAGCAAGCACAGAAATATATTGCCAATTTAGCTGGAACCGCTTTCTATTCTTAGTGCCATATGGAAATTCCTGTTCACTTTTTCTCTTCGGAATTCTGACTGAATTAGGGTAGGGTGGCTTTGTTAATATCAAATGCAGAGCCAGCTGACCTCGCCACTGAATGAAAAATAGCTCTTACATGTTTGCTTTCAGGATATATCTTTATATTTGAGCAGCATAGCAATGATCACTATTTTGTTGTCTTTTCTTTTTTTTTGTTTATATTTTGTAGTAAGGATTTGGATGTTACCACAAAGACCAAAAACTAAAATGAGTTTCAAATTGCTTCAGTTGAATCAAGTACTTGGGCATTCAAGACATTGGAACGAAGGAGATCAGATATACAAAATTCAAGAGAATTACGTCTGAAGTTGAGGGTGGGTGGTTCTTAATAATAAGTGATGATTGTGCAGTTGTTGTACCTCAAGTTTGTGGTAGACCTGAAAATCCAAAATTTTGTTTGAATGTATTGGGATGTGGCAGATGCTGTTGGGATTTTGGTACCTAGGTGTTAATATACAAAAGTGAGGGAGAGGGGGGAGGGGAGATGGGGGATGGGAATTGTAACTGTATTCCGCAGTTGATTTTATGTATGTATTACACTGTTGTATTTTACACATTATAAACATAATAATGTGATTTTTACTATCTGTGTAAAGCTCACTTTATTGATGAAAACCGGAAACTCAGAACTTACATTCTTGGTGTTACTCCTGCTCTGGATTCTTCTCCTAACAGTCTTCCTGAAAGTATTATTCTAAAATACCCCTCTGACTTGGAAATCCAAGACAAGGTGTCCAGCCTCATGTCGGTGACTGCTGCACTGATACCCTTATGATAATCATGAATCATTTACTAGATAAAACAAGTCTTCAACTGGATATTCAGTTATTTCAGGTATTTTCTTGTGCAGATACTTTGTGTTCGATGGTCTTGACAGCATTTGATAGGATAAAAATGTAAAATGAGCAAGCGCGAGAAGTGGGATAAATGGATGGGATTTGAATCCCACCCCCCTAGCCCGGATTCAGAAGAGGGGTCAAGTCCAGCCCACTACCGGGCCTTGCCATTTCATCCCGGGCTACGCAAATGGAAAGTAAACAGTGGGTATTGCCCGATTAACGCGGATATCCCGTCATTTCCGACTTAGTAAACAAGGCCTAATAAAATTGCCTTTTAGTCTTCCCTGGAAAGACATCACTGGATGTCACGTTCGGCACTCTCCAGGAGCACTGCAGTTTAAGGTCAAGGGAGAATACTTACATGACTGTTACAAGGGTTTTGATATCCCATCTACTGATGGGAGAAAGTTTGTAGAATCGCACAGTACATAATGCAGCAGACGTTCTACTTGAGACACAAGCATCAAGGTGCAGGCACATATACCTACATAATCTTCAACTGTCTCAAGCAGGTTTGATTGAAGAAGCCATGAATTCAGATAAATTCGACAGAATCACAGCTCAAAGAAAGCTGAAAATTTTTCGCAAGTACTGGGAGAACATGCTCCTGGTGTTTCAATTGTCACAGTCCTGGATCCTCGATATAAAATGAAGTATGTTGAATTTTCTTCCTCAAAGTACAGTACCTAAGTCTGGAACCTCACATGTGTGCACAGTTTTAGATCTCTCAACAGACTTTATGATGGCTAACTGGAGAAGAGTAGCTCTTGAGCAAGTAAAACTCTGAACCAGAAGAAGAGCTTCTGCAGGAGATTGCTAGCTTTGGGTGGTGATTGTTTGGAAGAATATAAGCAGTTTGTTCATGGTGAAACAGATGGGCGGCCCCCCAAGAGGGAGCTAGATTGTTATTTGGAAGAAGTGGTGCATGGTTTTATCATGGAGGGGAGCAGCACTCTCCAAGATGACTCGTGATCTTTTAGCCACACAATTTGGCATGGGAAGATTAGATGCAGATGTGGTGAATGTGTTGGCATGTTCAATGGTGGCAGAGACCTTACCCAGGTCTGATTCTGTAGTTTAATTTGGTGTCTCATGTTCCATTTACATGATGAAGGTTTGGTTATATGTTGATGATGGGATATGAGTGGTAGAGAGGTGAGTGGTGATCCAAATCCACGGGCATGCAGAGGCAGAGGCAGAGGCAGAGGCAGATATATAATGATAGATTGTTGTAATTGGGTTTTGCTTTTCGGGGAGGAATAAATTTCTCTTCTTTTATTAATTAAAAAAGTTAAAATTGGTGATTAGAAAATTGATTACATCAACGACAACCACATCATCTCCGATTCTCCTACAGGATTAAGAATTTTCCTTGAATTATTAACAACTCAATTCCACCTAATTAACAAACCCTCATATCCCTCAAAACCCACACATCCTCTCCCTCTCCCTCACATCAAATGGCTATGGCCACTATTGCTCGGCGAAGAGCCACCACTCTCTTCTCATCGTCCTCCAACCATCTCTCCACCCGCACGCGGATTCTCGCCAGGGGATTCGCTTCCGGATCCGATAACAACGACGTCGTCGTCATAGGCGGCGGTCCCGGTGGTTACGTCGCCGCCATCAAAGCCGCGCAGCTCGGCCTCAAGACTACGTGCATCGAGAAGCGCGGTACCCTCGGCGGCACCTGCCTCAACGTTGGTTGCATCCCTTCCAAGGTATCACCAAAACGTCTTTCCCCTATTTTTCTACATCTCCCATTCTTTTCTTTTATATTTTGATTTGGTTTTGAATTTGTGCTTTTCTTTTTATTAATTGATTTCCTATAACTATCCATGATTCTGACTTAATCATAATACATGCACTAGTATGAGCTGCTGTTTTGAGGATTTTTCATTACTTATTACTTAATTGGTCCCGGCATTATGTCTCGTCTAATTGAAATGCTTCTTCGAATCGAAATCGTTGTCAACGAAAATTTTCGTTTGGTGAATAGTAAGTGAAAGCTATATTTCCTTTTGGTGGTACCATAAAGGGCATTTTTAACTGCAGAATTTCATCTAGCTGATGTTCCATTTGAGATAGTGGAATTCAGCTGTGCTTATTATATAAGCTATTGAACATCATATATCTTTCGAGAAGCGTTGACCTTAAGATTCATAATTGGTTTGTTACCATTTTAGCATCTTGCAAAATTTGGTTACTCTTGGTTTGTTATAGGGTGGGAGTGTTGGCAGGCAGTTGAGCCAAGAAGGGAGACTTGAGGTACCATAAAACTTAAGTAAGGTTTTTGTGGCACTATAGCCACATTTTCATAGAACTGACACTGAAAGCTCTTCTCTACTTTGTTAGCTTGTCTCAGGTCATCTCCCTTGATAAACTTCTGGGTACTAGTTAGTGGCGTTCCATAGATTGTAACAAAAGATGGTTATGCATTTCCTCCATCAACAGAGGTTCTCAGTGTTCACTTATTTGATAGGATAAATATAACAATAAGTAAAAAGAACAAGCAAATTGCATTTCCTGGGTTTTCTCTTTAACTTTCTAAAGTTCATTAAATTTGTGGGACGGTTTGACTGCCACTCAACGTTACGTATAATGTATATCTGCAAACTTGAGAGGTCTGTAATATAATGGAGTTCTAACTAATGGCCTTGCTTCCTTGGATCTTTAACTTGTTGTCTTGCTTCAATATCTAATCCAATATTGTAATAAAGACCCCTAAATCTTATCTGAAATAGATGTAGTAGTAGGTGACCAATTTATCTATTTGTCAATCTAATTCGTCCATGTGAATGTTTTGAACAAATTCAAATAGTAATATATATTTCCTCCTTTCGATGGAGGGAGTTTATGACGTCATGTACTGTATTGTTTCGGTGGACTGTTACCAATTGTGAGCTTTCCTTGATCGGCGATGCGTTTGTCTGGTGAGATTTTTTGAACTTGTTTAATGGAATGGCACTCAGGATATCATGTTTTAATTTGTGCTCAATCTCTACATTCTTATCCATTTTGTCAGGCATTGCTTCATTCATCGCATATGTATCATGAAGCGAAGCATACATTTGCCAATCATGGTGTAAAGCTTGCGTCGGTTGAGGTTGATCTACCAGCCATGATGGGTCAAAAAGATAAAGCTGTGGGTAACTTGACTAAAGGTATTGAGGGTCTATTCAAGAAGAACAAAGTAAACTATGTCAAGGGGTATGGCAAGTTCCTTTCTCCTTCTGAAGTTTCAGTTGATACTTTGGAAGGAGGTAGCACAATTGTGAAAGGGAAGAATATCATTATTGCTACTGGATCTGATGTAAAAAGTCTGCCGGGTATAACCATTGATGAAGAAAGAATAGTGTCATCTACTGGGGCTTTAGCGTTGAAAGAGGTTCCAAAGAGACTAGTTGTTATAGGTGCTGGCTATATTGGTCTTGAGATGGGTTCTGTCTGGGGCAGGCTAGGGTCAGAAGTTACTGTTGTTGAGTTTGGCCCAGACATTGTTCCAACCATGGATGGGGAAGTCCGGAAACAATTTCAACGTTCCCTCGAGAAGCAGAAGATGAAATTCATTCTTAAAACTAAGGTTGTGTCTGTCGACACCACGGGGAATGGCGTGAAGCTGACCCTTGAACCAGCAGCTGGCGGTGACCAGACCAGTCTTGAGGCTGATGTTGTTCTTGTTTCTGCCGGTAGAGTTCCATTTACTGCTGGACTTGAATTGGATAAGATAGGAGTTCAAACTGACAAAGCTGGTCGGATCTTGGTAAATGAACGGTTTGCCACAAATGTACCCGGCGTATATGCCATTGGTGATGTTATTCCCGGACCAATGTTGGCTCACAAGGCTGAGGAGGATGGTGTTGCATGCGTTGAATATATTGCTGGCAAGGAAGGCCATGTGGACTATGATTTGGTTCCTGGGGTTGTTTACACACACCCTGAGGTGGCATCTGTAGGCAAAACTGAGGAGCAGGTGAAAACACTTGGAGTTGATTATCGTGTGGGTAAGTTCCCTTTCTTGGCAAACAGCAGGGCAAAGGCAATTGATGATGCTGAGGGGGTGGTGAAGATACTAGCTGAGAAGGAGACCGACAAGATTTTGGGTGTCCACATAATGGCACCAAATGCAGGAGAGCTCATCCATGAGGCTGTTTTGGCTCTGCAATATGGAGCATCAAGTGAGGACATTGCTCGCACATGCCATGCTCATCCAACTATGAGTGAGGCAGTGAAGGAGGCTGCCATGGCTACATATGACAAGCCCATTCACATTTAGGAAATACCTTATGTTATTTAATGAGTTGGGATTAGTTTTTGACCAAAACCTAGCATAGTTTTTGCATCAATTCCTGCCTTGCTCAAAATGATCGAGTGGTTGAACAAAGATCTCCCTTCTTTTCTTCCCATTCCATTTGGGAAAATATTGCTGTACTTGAATGAAATGCTCTTCTCATGATAATGTGAGTAATAAGAAATTAGGTTGATACCAAAACTCTTGGGTGGTTTTTGGTGTAGGTGGTTTTGAGTAGGCTATTCCTACATTAATCCTGGTAATAATAATAGGGTTAATTATACTGACCTTGATACTATAGGAATATACAAATTTTCCTTTCTCACCATTAAAATTACAAATTGCTTGTTTTGACTAGCAGGTATTAATCATATGTAACGGTAGGTGTTTAAATAGTCATTTTCCCCTTATATATATATATATGAAATTAGAAATGATTCAATAAAATTGAAAATAGAAGTGGATCAAAATATCCTCAAGTATTTTCTTTTTCAAATATTTATTTTTCCACCACGTTCCTCAATCCTCACCCCAACTTTCTCTTTCTTCCGCTGTTTCCCTAATTTTCTTCCCTATCCTAACCATCACCACTCTGTTACCAGTAATTCACGATCGCACCACCACTCTCCTCTCCAGTATCTATCACCATCCACCAAGACTCTTTGATGACAATTGATTGTAAGCGCCACCGCCGTTGCGGGGTCAAAGCTCCGATTGGGGCGTCTGCAATGAATTCTGATTTCTTTATGGTTGTAGGAAATACGGATTCGAGCAGAGGAGTTATTTGGGGAAGGGGCAGTGCTTGAGGGCGGGCTGTTGGTGAACGCAATGTGGCGCACTGGTGATCGGGGTTTGGTTGGGGGAAGACGGGAATAGTGCGTCAAGGAAAAAAAGGGTTGAGCAAGATGATAATCATTTTTCTAATTTTATTTCCGTCTTTATTTGTTTTTTTCTTTTCAATTAATTGTTTTGCTTAGTATGAAATTATTAAAAGTATTTTGTTTTATTTGCTTTACTTGAAAATAAAAAGGAGGAAAATGTTTTTCTTGAATAATTTAAAAAATACTTATGTGTTCAATATTTGTTACGTATAGAATAGAATTAAAATACATTAGAATTAGAGTTGTTTAAATTTTTACTTCACATAATAAAATTGGCTAAATTAGTGAAATTTGCCTCAATATCTTTAACATTTAAATAATATATAAGTTTTATTTTATTGCTTACTATAAAATAATTATAACTTCAACAAAATATGCAAAATAGATATTTTTCTTTTTACACAGACGGACATTTTTTTACAGGGGGTAGTATGCATTTTTCCTTTTTTTCATGAGATCATCTAAATAGAAGGGACAATTTGTAAGGTGAATATATTTGAAGAAGAAGTTTTATGTAATTTTCATAATAAGAGTGGGAAATTTGAATATTTTCATATTGGTAGGGAAGTCAGTATAATTAACTCTTAATAATCTATGAATTCAAGTTAGAGATATTCATTAACCATTATCTAGTTTTAATCTAATTCTAAGTTAATATGACTGATGATCTCACTCACTAAAACAATAACCCATTTTGTAACGCATAGAAAACAGATTCGAGCAATGAAATCGAAAACTAAAGATCCCCTTACAAGTCAAGTGTATATAATGAAAATTCTTGTCATTACACGAATCTGTTTATCTTCTTCCAATTTTCACTAAATTCATTCACAAACTGCACCAAATTGATTAAGAATTACTTGAAAAAATCCATGATTGTACTAGTTTCCTGATAATCTATCTGCAATATAAGTCCTCCATTACCCCCCAAACCACCTCTCCAGTTGCAGTAAAATGGGGAGAATGCTACTTTCTCTGTTATTTCCTCTCCTCTTTGTAATGTTAGGATGTCTGGCTAACGCAACACCAGACCCAACACCATCAGACTTGATCACAACAATTTGTTCACAAACAACTAATGTTCCTCTGTGTCATCTGATATTAAGTCCAGGTGGTCGTGTTGCCGGTGCAACTCTTAGAGACCTAGCCAAAATCTCTCTCAAACCAACATTACTAACTGCTACAGAAACTTTTAAGCTGATCATCATGCTATTTAAGGTTGAAAGGAAGCGAAAGACCAGACAGCGGTTTCGGTCATGCTTGAAGGACTATGTTGAGGCCATTAGAGGGGTCAGAGAGTGGGAGGCTTTGCTCAACTCTGGCAATTATAGCTCCCTGTACGCAAAGGCAGTGGCTATCGCCATTCGCCCTCTTCACTGTGATCAGAATTTTGCGCAACAACCAAGTGAGCCAGATCAACTTAGAGGAGCCAACCAGAAGTTTAAAGATATTTGCAGCATCATAACCGTTATTTCTGATCATTTAAACCAAAACAACTAATACTTATTTACATACCCAATGTTTCACATGGTTCAGAAATGAAATAATTTTCCGCCTTCAATGTGATGAATCTTGCGTGGAATGCCTGGGGAAATAATTGTATATATATGTTTGCAAACTTCAGCTTATCAATTTTTGGTCAAACTTCATAATAGCTATTTGCCAATCTTTAAAACTCTTGGATACGCATTGACTGGCAAGCCAAACATAACAAAAGACGACCAAAGCTTCAGAGTAGATGAAATCAAGATGGAATTGCCCTTTGCTCTAATTAAGCCATTCATATTGTTCTTCTTCATACTTTGCAATATAACATTCCTGCGGGTCCGTGCAAAAACATCAAATGACTTGATCTCTGATGTCTGCAAAAGAACAACAACTCCGAAACTGTGCTTGCAGATTCTAAAATCAAATGGTAGAGCTCGTAAGGCCTCTTCTCCTCTTGAACTTGGGGAAGTCTCAATGGACTTGAGCAAATCCAGTGCTAAAGCAACGAAAAACATGATACTCTTCTCGTCTCTAAGAACAAGAGATAAGGGACTGAAAGAACGATACAAATCATGTGCTGTGAATTACGACAGTGCCTTATATTACATTAACATTGCAAACCAGTACTTTAAAGGTGGTGATTATGCAAGTGTAGGCAGATATACAGCAGCTGCACTAAATGAGCCAATTGCTTGTAGACACAACTTTGCAAGGGCTGAACCAACATGGCTCAGGGAAGGGAACGGCAAGTTGGAATGCCTTTGCAGTGTCGTTTTGGTTATTAGTGACCATCTATCTGGGAGACACTGCTCATTTCCTGCTGGCTAATATTTACCCAATGTTTGATGAGATTTAGGAAGAAAATGCAAATTGGATGGTCTTGAGCTTCCTTTATTATTTGTCGAAGATATGACTTGGAATAACGAATTGCTATGTTTACAGGTTTAAAACCTGATAAAATAAAAAGGTGAATTGCACTTATCAGATATCATAGAAACGGACTATATCATAAATTTGGCTTGACATGTCATGATGGCATCAATGGTTGATAGTTAGTGCAAAGTGGAAAAATTTGTTTTATGGGAAAGAATCGTAAAGATTAAGCTATAGAGATTAGCCCCATTTTCCCAGATCATGACTTTAATACGCTTTTCTCTCCCACTATACCAAGACATCATGAAAATACTACATAAGATATGGCACTACAAGCACCAGGAGCAACTTTCAAAGTTACAGAAAGCAATATGAAAGTGTTCTTTGCTTCTACTTCTACACAAAAGTTTGTACTTGTTTATTTTCTCATGTCTATAATCGGCAGCAAATGACCTTATCAATGATATCTGCCAGAAAATGAAAAATCCTTTGTGCTGAAAGATTCTGAAATTTGATCGTAGGGAGAAGTCGCTTTAGAAATGGCAGCGGCCTGCATGGACTCAACTGCCAGGATGCTCTGATCACTTGAAAGAACAAGAAATCATCAGCTAAGAGAGAAGTTTGAGAATCGTTGGGTATATTATGCATTTATCTATAATTACTTGGAAGAAGCAAAAGACAGCATCAGCAGCAGCGATGTCAATAGCAATTTCAGCGACCAGCTTTTGAAGCGAAGAAACTAAAACAAGAAAATGAAAAGTTGAAATGCCTCTGCCAAATAAAAATACTACTTCCATACCAGTTATGTGAAGTGCAGTATTCTGAAGCAATCAATGCTCATACTGAATGGGGGAACAGTGTCAAAATCTGGTGACAATAAAAAGTTGGCCTCCCTTGCCCTCAACAAACCTGCCTGCTTTTATCAAATATGTCAACAATGATAGGACGAGTCTTTTTGGCATCATTGTGGTTATGTCAAACAAAGTAGCAGCAGCATGAAAAATGTTGCACAGTACACCATTATATATGCACAACCAAGATACTAATGTTTGCTGTAATTACAATTTGTTGTGGCAATATCTTAAATATATGTTAATCAACAAGTGGTGTTAAGCTTGTAAATATACACAGTATTCATTCATTGCCGTTCTTAATATTTTATTCATGTACGAATATGAATATTACACTATCAAAATAATAAATTATATGACAATTACAATATAATTATCGTACGTATATCATACTTGCTCTGTAAATAATTTGGTTCGATCATACTTTGGTCCGCTCAAGAATTTTTCTAATTTATCTTGAATTTAGATATATGCACTTTTATTCCTATCTTTCAGAAAGCCCATCCCGTCAACTAATGCGCTATTCCATATAATTACTGGGCTTTGGCCCTTGTAATTATGGGCCAAAAAGTAAAGATAGGCCTTTTGGTCAAAAAACCCTACTACTGCCCCGGCGCTCCCAGGTTGCTTGCGCCTTACCCATCGTCTAGAGCCTTCATCATCCACCAAAGATCTCTACTCCACCGCTCCTATTCTCTATTACAACGTCTGAATCTAATCTAGCACACTCTTTTGTTCGATTGTGATTTTGTGTTAGTTTTACGGGCCATGTCGGAATTGGACCAGACGCTTCCTCGCCCGGGTCTGACACCGTTCCTCATTTCCCCCTTTGTTTTTTGTCATGATTTTAATGCGTCCTGGGTGCGGAATTTGACTTCGTTTGTTTTTTATTTTTCTGAATTTTTAGATATTGAGGAGGATATCAAGGCCTTGCAGCTTGATTCATCTGGTATATTGTTCTTTGATTTGCTTTTTCTCTTTGGTGGTTATTTCTATTATAAGTATGACCTATCTTTAGGACAACAAGTTCTTTGTTATTAGCATTTTCTGTTCATTTATTGTATTATGTACTATTATGTGTTCTTCTTTTGTTCCTGGAATATAGTATCGTGATACTCGATATTTTTGGGTTGTGGGTTTTTGTTGAATGATAGCTGAAGATGGTGTCACGGCTAATGCAGACGATGGGAAGCCTGACGTAGTTATCAATTCTGATGAAACGGATGTAGGTGGGTAGCATTAAATATGATGCGCTTAATAGTTTATAGGTTGAGGAAAATCTACTTTCCAGCATTTTTGTTTGGGAATTGTCTGCTAGGATGCTTGGTTGATTGCCTCCTTGTGTTAAAACTTGTTACTTCACTACAAATATGTTTTTCTTCTTAAGATACAACACTAATCTCACTTGGGTTGTGGTGTAATTTAATAATGGCTTCATGGACCGGGTGTCTAAACTCTTATGAACTAGGGCTGACCTTTTTTTTATGCTGTTGTTTATGCCTTGTGTGGAACTGCTCTCATGGATTACTTCAATGCATACCATATTAGCACTTTCCATGAATTACTTGAGTGCACACCAAAGTTCATATTACATTTTCCTCTTGAAAGTTGAGAAAGGAAACATCTAAACTTCCTAGCTTTACCTGAGTGATAGTGATGATGGTTGGCTTGATAATTAGGTTAATAGATTGGTGTCTAGTGTTTACAACACGTTGATCTAATCCAAAAAGGAACATTATGTAAGCTTGAGATTTTGAGAGACGATTAAGCTGCATTGAGATGGGGAACACATCGGTCAGGAGTAAAAAGATGTCTTTGGGTAACTTGAACGGAAGTTCTCTTATGCCTGCCATATAGCTTAGTGATTTAGTGCAATGTGAGTATTTTCACTCACAAGTAGCAAAGAGAATATTGAAGCATCAGTATGATAGGAGAATGAAAACTTTTTTTAACTTTAGTGCCTCCTTATGTGTAATATGGTGGCCTGTGCTTTAGAGTTTGCTAGTAGAGGGCCGCTAGATTTATTTTCTATGTTGTTTTGTTCATCTTCTTCATTTTACATTTTAAAGAAGATAGTTGTTGGAATGAAACTATATCTGACCTCAATCATCTGCACTATTTTGATGAAGAAATACTCAATAATGTGGCTCAACATATTTATGGCCTTTTATATTTCTATTACCTCTGGTAAACCAAATAATGGTTAATGTGTAATGCACTCACTTCATAAAGTTGATAATACTTAGTTATTAAGGAAATGAGAAAAGTTACGGCTGATAATGAAGCTATATTATGATATGTTTTAGAATTCAAGATGTGTATTTCATATCTTTATGCAGCATGACTGCATGAGGACTTATTTTGCAAGTATGTTGGTGCAAGGAATATGATGATAAACAAAATGAAGGAATTGCTTTAGATTTTGTATGGAAGTTTCTCTCTCATATCCTTGCTTTCTCCTTCATGCATGTATTCACCTTCATTTATAATTGATTGAATTAGGTAATACATTTTTGTCATATTAGTAAATTATTTATGCCAAGTGACATTGAAAAATATTACCTTGCTGATGACTTCAGGCTTGACGGATGTGGCACATCCTAACTCCAAACCAGTGCAAGACGAGCCAGAAGTTGTTGTAGAAGGTATGCCATTCCAAGGAGAACTTTATTGAACATACAAAGTCATCAACTTTTTTGTCCTTAACTGTATGTGGCTAGAAGATAATGATAAATTTCAATATTGTATTTCTGTTTTTTTTTTTTAATTATTTATTTTTATTTTATTCTTAGGAATTGGGATTGTATTCCGTGAGTTGAGGGATGGCCTCAGATATTAAGAAATTACTGACCTTTCACATATATATATGTATATATTCCAGGTTGCTTATGGAATGTTTCTATCTCCTATAAGTTTGTGCTTATGGTTTTATGTTTTTATCTTGTTTGTTCAGTCAAAGAAAAGGAAGCCCCTCCTCCAGATGATCTTGAAGATGAGGTGGAGGATCAAAAGAAGCGACACTTGAATGTTGTATTTATTGGTCATGTTGGTAAGGGCATTTCCTTAATCCCTCAGTTTCTTTAGCCTCTCTGTCCAAAATTGAGTGCCCCTTTGATTCGTGTTAAATTTTATGGAAACTGGGATGTTTTTCTGTTATTAAATAATTTAAATTGGCAAGTCACATCATTTCTTTACATAAGATTACATTTGGAAAGTATAGTTTAGGAAAATAGGATGATATTTATGAACATTCAGAAAGGATACACAAGACCAGATGTGGTGGAGGGAGTCTCTATCTCAGTCTCTAATATTTCAGTTGGATATGATTGTGACTTTTGTGTTACTGGATTTTAGCACGCCTAGTTAGTTGTTACCTTAGACATGCTCTATCTTATAAATAGTGGATGCCTTTTTTTTTCATTTTTCATTGTTCCATAATCATAGCCTTTTTCTTACTTTCCCACTCTTAAAAGAGCATAATACAGTAAATGGGGAAAGTGGCATTATTAGAACTTCACTCTCTGAATCTTTCTGCTCATGCGCTCTGACTTCAGAGACTTTCAGTGTTTCTAACTTAAAGGATTGTTCTTTATATGGTGTGCAGATGCTGGGAAGTCGACAATTGGAGGGCAAACATTATTTCTCAGTGGTCAGGTTGATGAGCGAACCATCCAAAAGTATGAAAAAGAAGCTAAAGATAAAAGTAGAGAGAGTTGGTGAGTGCTTCTTTTCATGGTGTTATTAACCAGTGGTAAGGGTTCATGTGAGCTTGATATTAGAATTTCTGCTAGGCATTACTTGATTAAAAAGCATTGCTTAGTGACTTATGGCCATTGCATAACGGTGGGAATTTGTACCTTATAGACTATAGTTGAAATTGTATTTATCAATCATGAGTTCCATTTATCTTTTATAGTCCTTGTCGGAATTACTCTTATAATTGAAATCTATTATGATTAAAAGAGAGCTGTGCTTGGCTACATGCACTTTGGGCTATATGGTAAAGGTCACAGCGATTCTTTTGTAGCTGCTAGATTGATATCACTTATTCAATTACATGTACTTTGATATTCCAACTTTTTTCCATCTGTTACCAAGTTATGAAAATGTCCTCTTTTCTCTAGTTGGTTGGATGAGGTTTCAGATTTCACGTGTTGGAGAGGTATAGAACTCTTGGATTCAAACATGTCCCTAGTTTGCAGCCTACCCTGTTGTTCTAGTCCCTGCTTCCTTGCCTGATTAGTCTTTCTGTATCTACCTGATATTGTAGTTGAATTAATGTGATTTGTGATCTAGATTATGCAGGACAAAATATTTGAGCTCATTCTTTGCTGCTGTTTTCATCTCTGATGTTTGGATGTTGTCAATCTGTATTCGGTTTGATGTCATTAACTGTACTGAAATAAATTGCTTGATCAGCGCTAATAATACCGGCTTCCTACTTATGGTTTTCTTGAAAAACTAGGTATATGGCTTATATCATGGACACAAATGAAGAGGAGAGGGCTAAGGTACTTATCCGTTTGTAGTTGTTTGGTTAATGGTCTGTGTTTTTTTTTCTTCAAATGCCTTTCTTTGCAGGGTACTTATCCGTTTGTAGTTGTTTGGTTAATGGTCTGTGTTTTTTTTTCTTCAAATGCCTTTCTTTGCAGGGTAAGTGTGTATGAATCATATTGCAGGGAAAAACAGTTGAAGTAGGAAGAGCGCACTTTGAAACAGAAACGACCAGATTTACTATATTGGATGCCCCGGAAAAACAGTTGAAGTAGGAAGAGCGCACTTTGAAACAGAAACGACCAGATTTACTATATTGGATGCCCCGGTAACCACTGTTTATATATTTAATTTTTTCAGCTTCAGTATTCTTTTGACCTATTTCATTTTTATTATTATTATTTTTTAACATGTTTATTTGCATTCATCTTTTTGAATCAAAAGCTTAGTTTGTCCACACGATGAAGTCCTCGTTCCATTTTTTTCCCATTTCGTTTTTACTTTTCCAAAACTTATGGGCGGCTAGAACAGGGTCTGAGTTGACAGGGTTTTGGGGGAAAACTTTATTAGTAAAGTATAAGGCGATGTTTACATTTTATTGTTGATGTTGGGCTCTATCGGCCAGATGTTTGACTTGCCGTTCAAGTTCTATGTTTATGCTGCTGCACGTTTACTCTTCTTTTTTGAGTGTCTTTGTTCTTAGTTCACTTTGTGGTCTCTAACTTGGTGCTTTCTCTAGATTTGTACCCTGATTTGGGCCGACTTGATTCTTATGAATATTTGTGTTTGATTTTTGGTATGCTCGATGATACTCTTTGTCTTGAAGGCTGAAATCTGGTAGAGACTATAAAAGCATGAGTCTTGAAACTTGATCAGCTCTTGGATGTGATTTCTATAACTGATTTGATGTTAATATCTTTATCACGAATCATTCTGAAGTCCTACATCAGAATTTAAAATATCTGTGTTTGTTGGAGATGCTCATTGCATTAGTGATGAAATGAGATTAATTGAACCCAAGTGAAGGAAAGTGTAGCCTTGTTGATTTCTTATGGGTTAATAGGTATATAAAAGATGTCATATTTTATACTTTATATTATTTAAGAGCACTTAATATAATTGTTTGTTTTTTCTCGTGTATTTTTAAGAATCATACATAAAGTTATACTCCTTTATCTAACAATAACTTCCTTTTGTATTTTACATAAGTTGTTGCACTTCTTGTTTATATACATTAGTATTTCTTTTACATATTTTTTACCCAAGAAACTTGCAGAATAAATTATATACTCAAGCATAAACATCAATTATGTCAAAATAAGCTTGTAGCTGTATGCAAGCTTATTTTTTGTTAGTTATTCATATAGTAACTTCAAAATTTGAAAAACACCTTTGAGAATATTCCTTTTTTCCCGTACTATTTACTCGTTTAATCAAAAGATGATTAAAATTAAGTTTTTAAAGCTATACTCCGTTGAATTACATAATTATTGAACTTCCATTTTTGCCCTATTGTTTTGATGGATCCATGTAGAATGTGCTCATGTTATTTGTCAATAATTCCTTTAAGTTCAGGTAATCTGCATACTGCCTTCTTATGGATTACCATTGCTTGTTTTTGTGTCTTTGGGTTCTGCTTCTCCAGGGTCACAAAAGCTATGTACCTAACATGATCAGTGGGGCATCACAAGCAGATATAGGTGTACTTGTAAGTACTGCATCGATGTTTTGGAAGTTGAAAGTGAATTATGAATATGAAATTTCTGATTGTTTGTTGTCCCTATATCACAAATTTTATTCCCACCTTTCGACTTTGCTCCAGGTAATTTCTGCTCGGAAGGGAGAATTTGAAACAGGTTATGAGAGAGGTGGACAGACACGTGAACATGTGCAACTAGCTAAGACATTGGGAGTCTCTAAGCTTCTGGTTGTTGTGAACAAAATGGATGAGCCAACTGTTAAATGGTCAAAAGAAAGGTGCTTTCTAATGTGATTTTTTATGGGCATCTGTTTAATATGGATTTCATCTTCTCATTGTGTGGTACCCTTATAACAACTGCAGATTTGATGAGATTGAGTCGAAAATGGTATCATTTCTGAAGTCTTCAGGTTATAATGTGAAAAAAGGTAACGTCGTCTTTGAACAAATTATTGATATGTTCAATGTCATTTCTGTTTACTTTTGGATGCTTCTCACTTGGATTCATTCAGTTTATTTTACTTAATTGCTTGATTATGAAGAATCATATGTCACTCTAGAGGCACTTAGGCAGAAATATATGTTTGTCTCTTTCTCCCAAAAAGCATATTCACAAAACAATTATGAACTTTTAGGAAATAAATTCTTTCTCGCGCTAGTTTGCTCTTGCTTAACACTAAGGTACACTTTTTATTTGTATTCTTCAGATCCTCATCCTCCTTTGTCTGAATGGAAGCAGGAAAAAGTTACTTTCTGTAAAAAGTACGTAGAAATGTTAAATCCTAAATGGACATTTTTTCAGTAGAATACGGGACAATTTTGTATTTTTGTTATGCCTATGTGAACTTTTCCATAAGAAGCAGGTATGTGCATATTCGGGCGTTAAAGGTACTGTCTAATATGATCAGACCCTTAGACACTGATGCGAATTTCTTGTTTTCTTAAATGAAACTTGTGTAATAAAGAATCATCTTTATTTTCCTTTTACGTTTCATGATGGGGTCTAAAGAAAGTTCTGGTTCTGTTATGTGTTTGCTGGTCACTTCTTGTCCTTAAGTTTTTCTTTTTCCCTTTTTTGGCTTGCCGTGCGGGCATTATATCTTTTCAGATGTTCAGTTTCTTCCGATATCTGGTCTTCTGGGGACAAATATGAAAACCAGAGTGGAGAAAAGTGTATGCCCATGGTGGAATGGTCCATGCCTTTTTGAAGCGCTTGATGCTATTGAAGTTCCACTGCGTGATCCAAAGGGTCCATTCAGGTAGAGATCTTTATTTATTCTGGTTTTGGCTTCTTTTATCTTGGTCTCACCGGACAATTGCGTATACCATATATTCTAAAAACTCTTTGTGACCTTTGCTGTCATGTATGACGGACCTTTGGACAGCAGGTCTATTTTCATCCTGGTTATTGTTGTATCAACTCATAGCCTGTTTGGTGGTTGCTTATTCTGTTCTGGTTGCCTATGAAAAATGCAGTTTGCTATGTAGCAATTGTTTCGTCATTCTGTGGATGCAACACTGTTATTTATATCATCTTTTATCTCATTCATTATGATATGTAAAGTTGTAACCCTTTTCCTTGTTATCTTCAGTGCTGTATTTTTAAGACATTACTGGAACCTGTCAACTTTTGCTGTTTACGGAACATTTAGTTAGTCTCTCTGGATAGTAGAACCCTTATCTTTACTTTGTCAGTAAACTTGAGATTCTTTCCCCTCTTTCTTGATTTACTTGGAAGTTTGATCAAGCCTAATTTATCTACTTGTTTCTGTAGAATGCCTATTATTGACAAGTTTAAAGACATGGGAACTGTTGTCATGGGAAAAATAGAATCTGGGAGTGTTCGTGAAGGTGATAGTTTGCTCGTCATGCCAAATAAGGTGCTCTTTTGGTCCTTGTCAAGTCTAATTTACTATTTTCTAATATGGCAGAGGGTAAATGCCACTTATGGTCCTTAAATTTGAGCTTTACATCACATCAGGTCCTTTCTAATTGAAATTTAAGGTTAAAAAGTTAACAGGTACAAGTTATGAAATCTAGTATTGTAATTGGCAGGTAAGTTCATAAAATTTTATACAAGCAAATACACAAAACAATGTTATGAAACTTTTTAACAGACTGCTAATACCTTGTATTTATTACAGTAATTAATTTTAAAAAGATATTGTTTGGATAGTGTAAACATTTTTGCAACTGGAGAATTGTTCTGATGAGTTTTTCCGTTAATAGCTTATTTCAATGGAATTTATACAAATAAATATATGTAAAAAATTCTAGAGATCTTTTGAAAATGAACAGTTCAAATTGATCTACAGTTGAAGTCCTTAGATAAAATTGAGACATTAAATTAGTTAAAGATACTCTGGAAGGTGATTTTACAGTTTGGGTCAAGGTTGTAGTTAAACTCAGCTTTCAGAGTATTTTGACTAATTTACTGAATTAACTTTTCTCTTATAAATTGGTGTGATTTACTATATGTTCCTATTGATTCTTAAAAATTTTCAGAATTTTTAATGTATATTTAATGTTCTAAAATGTTTCAAAGTAATCTGATAAGCCGCAGAGTGAATCTTGATAGGGCTTTGATTATGGGAGCTTTTTCATTATTTAAAACATCTTTTTTATGTATCAAATTTTATTTTAATAAATTTATGATGTTTGAAGTTTCCTACAATTCTTTTTTTCATAATTTTATCATAAGTACTTAATTCTATAAAACTTCATGACCTTGATGTCCGACTAAAATATTGTATCTGATATTTTCTTAATGATGTATTGATAGTTTTGCCAGTAGATTTTCATGATAATTTGACTTGAAGGGACAAAGTGAAACATAATTTGAAATTGACGTACTGTAAATCACGGAACATTAAAGACTTAAATGGTATAATACTTAAACCGTTAGTGGCATTTTGCTGTATGTCAGGTTTATGATTTTCTATTTAAGCAGGTTAATTTATTTTTCTGATAGTTTGTAAAAGGACATTGACATAAATATTACATTCTGCTAATATTCAGGTACCTGTGAAGGTCCTTGGCATCTACTGTGATGAAGACAAAGTAAGGCGTGCAGGACCTGGTGAAAACTTGCGAGTAAGGGTGTCTGGGATTGAGGAGGAGGATATCATAGCTGGTTTTGTTATGTGTAGTGTTGGTAGGTATTTTGGGAGGAGCTCCTTCGTTCTCTCCTTCTATCTATCCTTTAAAGAAAGTACTAGGGCCTGTGAAGGTTTCTTTGTTGTTCTTATGCTGCATTCCTATGTTTGGTTTGTGCGGATTTGTTAATGTACTGGCACTTGCAATGACTTACTGTCACTGAAAAGACCATGAAACCTTTTTAATCAAAACTTTAATTTCTTTAAAGGTTCCGAGCTTTGAAATTTAAATTATCTGACCTACTATATGCGATTTAATTTGAATTATAAGAAAAGGTTGGTGATGAATTTTCAGGGTATGTTAGAACTTGTTGCTTTGGCATGCTTTCAGTGCTTGAATTCAGTCTTTTTTCATAAATCTATTGAATAAAGAATAATGTGTTGCATTGAAGAGGTGAGGAACTTTCGAAGTTTGGTTTTCCCTAATGGTGATTAGTGTCATTTAAGAGATACCAAGTTTTTAACTGCACAGCCTTCCAAAAGCATCTGTAGCTGAATTATATAATTGTTAGCTTGTTTCTACATTTCAGGTTTTGATACTCTTTTTTCATGACCTAAAATGTTATTTTATGTGCAGCAAAACCAATACATGCTGTTTCTGAGTTTGTTGCCCGCTTACAGATTCTGGACACAATTGATAATGTATGTTTTTTATTCTGATGAATTTCTGTTTGTTCATTCCTTGTTTTTGGCTACTCATTTGGGAAAAATGTTAATCCAGTCTGTTACCTTTTCAGGCAATCTTTTGTGCTGGTTACAAGGCTGTTCTACACATCCATGCAGTAGTGGAGGAATGTGAAATTGTTGAACTGATGCTGCAGATTGATCCAAAAACCAAAAAAACTATGAAAAAGAAACCTCTCTTTGTTAAGAAAGGTGCTGTTGTTGTATGCCGTGTTCAGGTCAGTTAAATACACATTTTTGTGTCTATGATTACAATTACTTTCACTTTTTTCTGTAAATCGCTCTACTGTAGTTGATCTTGTCAGTCTTGCAGTGATATGGATGACTCATTGAAAACCATACAATTTGAATAATTCTATGCAATTGCTCTAGCTAATTATAGTGTTAATCTGATGGCATGTTCATGACGTTAGTTCTGCTGATATATTATGCTTCACAGGTAAATAACTTGATATGCGTTGAGAAGTTCTCTGATTTTGCACAGCTTGGACGATTCACTCTTCGTACTGAAGGTTAGAATAACATTTACATTATTAATCATACTTAGTAGCTTGTGCTTTTCTCAGCCTTCTAAATTAGATGCCCATGATTTTCGTTTTTGCCAGGGAAAACTGTTGCTGTGGGAATGGTGACTGATCTCCCTACTGCAAGTGAATAGTTTGTAACAGTTTGTCCATGAGATGTGAGTTTCTTGACTTGGATTCCACGTGAAATTTTACCGTCTCCTCTGATTTTGTGATTATTGATTCAGTGCATTGGACTGAGTTATGATATTTCCTTTTTGTTAGAAGCTTGAACACTTCCACTTCTTTCAATAATCAAGGTATTGCACTATTGTCAATACCTACTAGGCATTAGGTATATCAATTGTTTTCTAGTGATACTAAGTACTGCTATTGCCACTTGTATGCTGTTAAGGGTTTTGGACTTTGTATCTCAAGATAGACAGGCGAGAATGGCTGTGTATTGCCACTTGTATGCTGTTAAGGGTTTTGGACTTTGTATCTCAAGATAGACAGGCGAGAATGGCTGTGTTGCCTAACTCATGTGCTTCCTCTATGTTATCAGATTTGTGTAACTGCTTATATAATTTGAGAGGATTGTAAAGATTTTTGTTGTGTTCTAACTTACGTCCTCTCTCTCTCCTCTGTCTTTTGTGAGGATGTAAGCACCGTCCTGCGATTGCATTAGATTTCGGTTCCCTGTCAATCCTACAAACTCATGATCAGGATAAATAATGTTCAAAAGGCCTTGAATTTATTTGTGACCTTTGAGGAGCCAAATGGGGTGAAATCTCATGTATCTCTGACGAATGTGGAACATTGTATTTAAGTTTTTGTTGGACGCTTGATCATGCTGCCCCTCTAAATAGTGTTTTCTCTAGCACACCAATGTGACTTGTGTGCTTGAGACATTAAAGAGCATATGGTATGTCCTACTGGACTGTTCCGTTGTTTGATGCAATGCTGACATATACTTTGCTGTTGCAGGTAAGGTGGGCAACTCATTCCAACGTTCTACCTCAGCAATCAAAATGAAAGCATGAGCTACTTTTATTGGAATGGCAGGTTGATCAGTATACAGAGTCGTGATTGTCATCATGTTGCCCTTACGGAGTAGTTTGCCATTATTTGTAGCTTTCTATATGAAGCTTTGTTGAGATTTTCCCAAGTCTTGTCAAATATAATGCGGGTTGTCCTAAACTGAGGTGTATATGATTGAGAGGTGGTTATACCTGGTCGATATGCCTGCACAATTTATTTGTGTTGGTAGGTGGTTGTTTTAGCAGAACAACAATATACAGTTGACGGATAGAAAAATGTGTTAACCTGGTAATTGTACTTGGCACAGAGTTGTTCCACCATTTTCTGTTTAATGGAAAGAAATCACTCAGACGCATGTTGGTGGAAGCTTTATTCACTGGTAAAGACTATGTTGGGCATGTTGTGTTGGTAAAGCAACTAGTTTCGAGAGAAATATTTGAGGACAATTAGAAATAGTATTTAGAAATACGAATGAGGAGGTTGTACAGAAAGGACATAAATTTCAAAGGCCATTGATAAAATCAACAACCACTGCAAAAATAAGGGGAAGTTTTGAAGTTCTAAAATTGGGATCTCTCTTGGGCTATGGGGGGGCTATAATGTAATGTAATGTTAATATGGCTATCAAATTCAATTACAAATCAAAAGTATGGCCCCGGCCCATGAGAGCCCACTAACTGAATTTGAAACCCAATAGCTGCCGTACTGAACCTTCCCCTTCCCCTGCTCTCTGTTTCTGTCTTGTATCTTCGCATCTAACCCAGACTACTATTTGTTTAGCCAGACCCACACTTCTAGCATACTACTATTTGTTTAGCCAGACCCACACTTCACCACTGTGTGTGTGTGTGGAGTTTCTGATAATACGAGGAAGAATAGAAGATGGCATCGTTTGCACAGCAATTTCGTGGGCTGAAGTGCCCACCATTGAATGACAATAAATTTTCTACCTCGAAGAAGAATCAAAATCATTATCCGCCGTCGCTGCCAAAAAAGACAAGTGTAATATCAGCAGCTGCGGTTGCTATAGCAAATGCACAAACAAGAGAGAGAATGAGGCTTAAGGAGATGTTTGAGGAGGCTTATGAAAGGTGCCGCACAGACCCTATGGAGGGCGTGGCCTTCACCGTTGAAGACTTTTATGCTGCTCTCGATAAATATGACTTCAACTCTGAACTTGGTACCAAGGTGAGCCAGGATGAACCTATTTAGTTATGTGGAGTGTCTTGTTCCAGTGTGTTCGTTTGCACTTTCTAGTTGGAATTTTGTGTTTACAAGTATTATCTTCGCAGCCAAATTTGTGGGGTAACTCAGCAAAATGTCGATACTGGTAGTCTTAAGAGGGCCGAGGTATGGGGTGAATTATGTGGGCGAGCAATAGAAAGGTTTTGTCTCCTGTAAAGGGGATAGTCTAAATTCTCATGTTTTTGGGATTTCTTTCAGTATTCTTTCTGTTTGTGTTTTTGCTTGGGATTTTGGTATATTACGATCGGTTGATTATTATATTGTGAAATGATGAATTGTTTCTCCGGGTTTGATTTCTTTGTTCAGGAATGGCATATCTAGTGGAGTGTTTTGGCTGATGAGGTCGGTTACAGAGTCTTTTAGTGCAATTTGGCAGAATCAGGAATATGGTTAAATTGAGAAACAGGAACTACTAGAAGAAGGGCTTCTTCCATTTCAACAGACACAAAATATTGCAGTAGAACAACCTTAAGAATTTGTTCAAAGATGGAGGACCATTTCTTCAGTTTGTATGTGGAACTAAACACCAAAAGGATTTACTGTGGAGATGGAAAATTTCCTTTTGCGTTTCTTTTTCTTAGCATGGAAGTCACTGCTTACTCATTATTAGATGGAACTATATGTTTCAATGTGTTTGGTTTAACAATAAGATATTCATTTTTGGTGTCCGTGAAGTAGTTCTCCTTGGTCATGATAAGAGAAAGGAAGGTACTATCATTACATGATTTCTCTTCATTTTTCCTTTGTAGGTCAAAGGAACAGTTTTCTATACAGATGCAAATGGAGCACTAGTTGACATAAATGCAAAATCATCGGCATACTTGTCTCTAAGAGAGGCATCCATCCACAGTATCAAACATGTGGAAGAGGCTGGTATAGTTCCTGGTTTACGTGAAGAATTTGTAATTGTTGGGGAGAACGAAGCTGATGATAGTTTGAATGTGAGCCTGCGCTCAATCCAATATGACCTTGCCTGGGAACGGTGTAGACAACTTCAAGCTGAAGATGTTGTTGTCAAGGGTAAGGTAGGATTTGGTCAAACTAGATCTATTATTTGCCTAGTGTTCTAGTTGGGGCATAAATCATAACTTATTTACCTCCATTTCCATATAATCCCTATTTGCAAGTGTGTTTTCTAGGATAGCCTTCCTCCTTAGCAGCATGTAAGTGTATTGTCTGAGTTCAAATTTAAAGGTTCTTGTATTAAAATGTGATTTTTGACTTGAAAGTTTCTTTGTCAATACACAGATAGTTGGAGCAAACAAAGGTGGAGTGGTGGCAATGGTAGAGGGCCTTCGTGGTTTTGTACCATTTTCACAAATCTCGATGGTTGGTTCTGTGTCTTTGCATGCTCATGAGTCTTCCTCTGATGCTAAATTATTCTAATGTTTAGGTGATGGTTCTAGATTACTACATGAATTTATGGATTCAGTGTGATACATGTGCTGGTACCATAGAGTTGCTTTAGAGCTTGGGTTTTTGACCCCTTCTGATGGCTTTTATTTTACCTCTCTGTATTCACTAGAGCGAGTGTTTGTCTCACAATTATTTTCTGTTCAAGTTATAGTTAATTAGAAGGCTATCAAGAGGTCTAGTGAATTTGTTTCAGAAATCAACTGCAGAGGAGCTTCTGGAAAAAGAACTTCCTCTTAAATTTGTGGAGGTTGATGAGGAACAATCCAGACTAGTTCTCAGTAATCGCAAGGCCATGGCTGACAGTCAGGCACAGCTTGGAATCGGTTCTGTTGTAATTGGAACTGTTCAGAGCTTGAAACCATATGGTGCCTTTATTGACATTGGTGGAATTAATGGCCTTTTGCATGTCAGCCAGATCAGCCACGATCGTGTCTCAGATATTGCCACAGTTCTTCAGCCTGGTGATACTTTAAAGGTGCATTTCCTCACAGTTATCTACTTGTGCTCAATCATAGAGAATTTGTACTCATCTCTGCCAAATCTTGCTTTAGGTTATGATTCTAAGCCATGATCGTGAGAGAGGCCGAGTGAGCCTCTCTACTAAGAAGTTAGAGCCCACTCCTGGTGACATGATTCGGAATCCCAAGCTAGTTTTTGAAAAGGTAAGACATGGATGCATCTCAAAATCCTATTGCCTTGCTCATATTTTGTTTGAAGCTCCATTAAACCTGGTTTTGGTTGTGCCTATCAAAATAAAATAGATATTCAATATGGATTGTGATGCTGCCAGACCTTATGAATGAGTATTTTGAAATGTCACCTGATTTGTTACCCTTCTTTGTGTGCTTGTTGATCGCCCCTGTGTGTCACTAGTGTGCATATGACATTTATGTATTTTCTTCTGACAGGCAGAAGAGATGGCTCAGACTTTCAGGCAAAGAATAGCTCAAGCAGAAGCCATGGCTCGTGCTGATATTCTAAGATTCCAACCTGAGGTAATTCTTCATATTTGAGGTTCTGCATTTTGATTAGTTTGAACAAAATGTTTTGCTATATTCATACCCTTCCCCCCTCTAATAATAAGCCTAAAGGGTCTGTCTCTATGCATTAGAAACGAAAAGTTATCACAAGACAGGCATTTGTAACTTGCTTTTAAAGGACTTCTGTAAAATAAGAAACAGACAAAGGTCATACTGCTCAGGAAGTGAGCACCATGTACTATAACACTGAGGGATGAGTTCAGCATAAGCCGTGGTCTAGCTTCACAATGTCGACAGACTGCCTGCATCGATCAGTTTTTTGAGACATCGAATTCCAGCAATACTCATGAAGAATTATTTTTTCCAGATTCACTTTTATTGGAATAGATTAGATTGGTTTCATAGTCCGTAGGAATTATTTGTTTAGTTAATTCATTGCTGGAACTGATATTTCTCCCTCCTGTCTCCTCCTTCCAGAGTGGATTGACACTGAGCTCAGAAGGGATCCTAGGACCCCTGACTTCTGACCTGCCGGCAGACGGTCTGGATTTAAGTGATATCCCACCAGCTGAAGATTGAAGAAGCTGCATATTCTCTACTTTTGTATCCCAGCGGTTTGGCAGAGTGTTTTGGACCTTTCAGCTGTGTAGGACTTATCCTTGTTTTTTCGAGATGGATCTCTGAGTTCTGCATTGTTCATCTCAATGTCTATATCTGGCGCTTTTCTTTTCTTTTACAGCACCGTGGGAATGTTTTTGCCAATCCTAGAAGACCAAAGAGAGAGAAGATAACTGCCCGAGCTTGGTATATCAAATACGTTGTTATCACATCTCAGCAGTTTGTTTACATCTTCGTTTTACTTAACTGAACACTTGTCATCTTTTCCTTAAATATTGAACCACTTTGCAATATATAGACAAAGCTTGAACCAAGAGTGCACACACAAACTAGGAGATGAACAATACTGCGTTCCTGAACTTAACGCATCATTATTTAATTTAAGGGTTTGCATAGATATAAGTCAATTTGGCTTGCACATCGAAAAATATAACTGCAAGACAGTGATGTACATACTCGATCATCAAATTCAAAAGATTTAACTAATAAATGAACAAAATCAAGCAAACGTGGAATGATTATATAACGTGCTGACTGTAACATAAATTGTCTTTATGTAAAGCAAGAATCAATAAATCCCCAATCACTAACCAAAATCAATTTATGCTATGGCTGGATGTGTTACTAACTCTGAATTATACAATATGAAGTTAACTACAACCAAAATAGTTGACAAACAAGACCACTTGCGTGCCCTGCTTGTTCTTGACTACAGGGATAATATACAGAGATGCCGCAGCATATATACAGCCAGTCTAGAAAGTACTTGTGTGATAATATCTACATGGTCTTTCTTTATGGTGCACTCCACCTGCTAATTTTTGACTCCTTCAAATGTTTCTATTGAACACAAGAGTGCTTGATCGGACCCTTAACACACCTGTTCTTAAAAATTCATCACATTGAAAGCAAGGGAGTAAGGTTGAGTCGCTCCAGAAAAACTTGAAGGATAGGAATTGGCCTTCCAACTGGAACCAGAGCCTGGCAGTCGAGGGTTTTGCTCCGGGCAGCACTTGAAAAGCAATCTTTGCTGGACAATAATTCGCCTTAATCAACTTAAGTCGAAACCAGCATCAGAATTTATGGCGTACAGTAATTTCTGCTCCATTTGCTGTTTGCTGTGTGAAAATGATACCAATCTCAGTAGTTAAATTAGCATTGCTGAAATAGCTCACATAATATTCACGTAATAGTAGTATGAGAGCATCAGAATATTATTTGTAATGATAAATAATCTGGAGGAGCTGAAGACAACAATCTAGAAATACTACTCATTTTGGATGTTTTCACCAGGAACAATTTCCTAAAATTAGAATCACCTACTTTGCAGATGTGTAGCTGAATTTGTACAAACCTTCGGTAAGGAGGTAGTTTAAGAAGATTCATGCAAGTGGCAGATGTTGGCAACCGGTCAAGAGCTTCTTCGGATGCATTACCAGCAGTCCTGTTAGACAAAGGGGAGTATTTGACCAATACCGGATACCGCTTGAATAAGACTAATTAGCATCAACTATTTGAAGCACCAGTTGCAGATTTACCTCTGGATGCAGAAAGTAGGCTCCAAATACTTAAATCCTAGCAGAGGCCCACGAGAACATCCAGTTGCAAATCTGAGAGCGGAAATAAGAATTAACAATTTTTTCAAAACCAAAATATGGATAGAGGAGGTCAAAGTATTGGCTTGAGTGTGCTTCCACATGATTGAGAGCATGACAAATGAGTTTGAATTGAGGATTAGAGGTGTGATAAGAATCTGAGGCAATATTTCTTTTCGGCTAGCAGAAACCAATAATAGGAACTGTAATTAGTCGAACAATTATAGTATTTGGTTATCCAAGAGAATCTTCCCAGCAACCTCTAGCCAAGCATTAATCTTTAAATTTCGAATTTGAACCGACATTGTTGGTCAAAAGTTCTAGGAACTAATAATCCTTGATATTCCTTTACATTACATCACTCATCACTGGATTTTAAATCCTAAATCTTTATATCCAAATCCTGGATCCAAACACGTACTTTGTACAAACTATGGCAAAAAATGGAAGGGAAATATAAACAGAAGAAGATGATAGGACAAAAGAAGAAATATACCAGAAGCATCTGCGCCATAATACATTTCAGGCCATCATACAAGAAGAAAGAATGAATCACCAACTCCAGATTATTTAGACAAAGCAATAAGGACAGGCAAACATAGAAAGAAAGTTTAAATGATAACAAATTGTGCACTTGTACGTTGGATCAAAAAACAAGAATTAGGATAGATAAGATATACTGCAGCTAAGAGTCCAAGGCAATAAGAGTCCAAACTTTGGTTGCTTCTGCAGAATATGGCCAAATAGCAGAATCCCAAAAATTAAATATTACTTAAAAGCAAAAGAGATTGTAAGGCATACTTCAAAAATTTCCTCTTGTTTTCCAAGCTAAGGTTCTGAATAACTTCCCAGAACATCTCAATGACATAGTGATCCTGCCAAAATAATTGCTAGTGAGTCATATGAATAGAAAAGAATAAAGATGGCTATCACTGTCCATAGTATCGGGGGAGGAGTATAAAACCGGGGACTTCGATAAAAATGACAGGCACCAGAAAACATCCAGATGCAGGACACCCATCTTAAAAAAAAAAATTGATACAAGTTTACATCACAAGTTAGATAAAATCACACTTGATGTTCCACCAGAACCTTGCGGGGAATTAATCAAACCAGCCATATTCCTCAAGTTGCAATTCAGTCTGAAATTTCAGGTTGTGGTGGCTGTGGCTATTTTAAGCAAGGGGAGAACTATAGAGAGAAAAAGAGTAACTTGTTTGTGATCACTACATACTTCAAAAAATGGATTTGATTCAATTTACAAAGTTAAGTAAAAGAAGAACCAAGTTAATCCAACTAAGCAATGACTGAGATGCTGGAAAAGCCCAATGACCGAAACCAGAATAACAAGCAAGTTATGAGTAGTGAATGGTAGGAGAATAAGTTTCTCTGCTACGTGAATTGGAGATGAAACTGATTCTGATGCTTTACTAGGACTATAATCATGATTGCTCTGTTCAATTATTCTTTTCATCTGGGACAATTATTTTTCAAAGAACCAATTTGAGGCACTGGATCAATAATTCTAAGATGGAGATATAATGTGTTGTTTCTTTCTTGAAATCCTCCTTCAGAGGGCCACAACCTTTGTCACAAAAACTCAATTCTGCACTATATAAAAGCACCATGCCTGCAGTTACCCATGTTGAGGTTTGATTTAATCCAAAATTGTTGTCATAAATGCACCAACCCAAATCTTCACAAATAAGAATATGCAGAGTACGGAGAAAAGAAACTGAAAAAAAGGAAGAGATTGTTGTCAAATAAAGTAGACAAAAGAATGCACCATCTCATCTTCACCAGAAACAGAAGTAATCATTTGTTTTCCCAGTGGAAATGTTCAACGTAAACATAAGGTGAGAAACAAACTATTTGAGGCAAAAGCATAAGAGCTTACCTCATGGTAGCCACCTGTATAATTAGTATGAGCACGAAGATCATCGACATCAAATCCATCCACTGATCCAGATATTAGAAGCTAGGACGGAAGACAACAAGAGATTTAGCAACAAACTATCGTTTCAACCAAGGATACAGCTTTGAATCAATATGGCATAAAGAGAACTTTTTATGGTTAAATACACCAGTAAAGATGCATATCCAAGTCACTGCAGGGACAGATATACAGTTCAATCTTCATTTTGGTGCTATTCAGGTAAAGTTGAAACTTCTTGGTTCATATCAGTACCTCATTTTTGGTTTATCTTTTACCTTGGTCAGTCATTCTACAACCGTAACTCCAAGCTCATTACTTTTCCGAGTAAAACGATAAATAAATGTGAATAGTTTGTTATTTTATGTGGTACTTATATAAACATAAGCATAAATACATCATAGAAATCCGGTTTGAGACAATCACTAGCAATACCATGATTAATGTTCTAAATATGTTCTTAATATTTGTTCTTTTTAAGTTGCTCCTAATTGGAAAAAGAATGTTATTTGTATGGCCAAACCAACACTCCTGGGATCCCTAAAGAGGTGTAGCCACTCAGGTTCACAGTTGCACAAGGGAAAGATATTGAAGCATTTGATTCTTAATAATGGATATACATGTGAGATATCAACACTAAAAGCTTTATGTTCAGCAGTGTTGTCCAAGGAACAAGTTTATCCAGATTTTTGCTAGCAGAAAGATAAATTAAAACAAAGCATATAAGCCAATCATAAACCCAGATTTCCAAATAATATATTCTCAAGTACCTGAAGTTCATGCTCGTTAAACATGTCAATCCAATCTTTCTGAATCAGCTGCTGAAACCCTCTCAAAAAGTGAGAACTTTGTTGACGTATCTGCAGTTAAGCAATAAACTATCAAGATTTACAAGAGCTAGAAACACGTACCGATTAGATTGATCTTTATTTTTCTTGCAAGGATGACTTGTTTATGAATTTTGGTAACTTTGTTCCCTCTTTGATTGCTTGATGCAAGGGGATAGGATGGACTTGAAAAATTAGCCGATAACCAAATATGAGAAGGTTTTACTACCTGAAAGTTCAATCGATGGTTGGCAACCAAATGAATGAATGTAATGACATTCTCATTTGTGACTCGAATGTTTTTTCCTCCTGGAAGCAGCTCTTCTTCTGTTTGCTCCCCATATTCATTGTTAACAATTACGAAATACAGCTCTAATTCAGAAATGTCACCCCCATAATGCTGCAAGTTATCATGCAGAAACTCATGAAATTAAAAGCAAATGTCAATTGGATGAACATTCAATTTGTGAGCAAAACAGGCATACACAAGTTTAATGAAATCTACTTCCCATCAAACGATGTAATTTAGAACTGACAGATGGTCATACAGTCCGAGTTCACAGTTTCATTAATTGTTAACCAAAATAGCATTTTAAGTCATCCTCAATTGGGTTGTTGGCAACTTCAAAAAACCAAGGGAGCTGACTCCCATTTCACATTTTGCATTCCAATAAAACTGAAATTGAGCAACATGAAAATTCATACTTAACTTTCCAAGAGAATCTTAAGTAAACCTCTATTTTACTCTCCGTTTAGTCAATATATTTATGATACTTCCATCCTTTTTTAGTTCTACATACAAGTACATGTAACTACCCCACATCGTTTTAAACAGAAGTTCCACTTCAATTAGCAAACCTGTCCACTAGTGAAAGACCACAAGGATCTTACCACCTGTATCTTTGTTACCATAATCTTATACTTAAGGAAGCCAGTATGGCTTCATAATTTCACATTTGCAGCATTGTCTTGAAATACTTAGTGCCAGAAAAATATATGACGAGTTTTTCCATGTGATGGAGAGAGAGAGACAAATAGTCCACAGATGACCTTAATATTATCAGAAAGTAATGAATAGAAGGTAGAAAGATAAGCTGAAAAGATCAGTAACTGGCGCAGGTAAAACAGAAATAGAATATCTTTATTTCGTGTCTAGAAGAGCAAAGGAAACACAAGTTTTAACCAGGGTGCTAAAACATTAAGGTAAACATGAAGGAATCAAGAAAATTTACCTTTAGGAAAATCAGATGGCGATACAATTCTGGGTCCAAGGAGGGCAAATCATTCAAGTAGTTATACCTGAGCAGTATATATGCAAATTGCCACAGTTCAGTCAGGTGGGCAGCCAATCAAAGTAAAAAGTAATGTGATATAAAAAGACAGCAACATAAAGAATCCAAATCTAAAGAAATGAATACAAAAAAATTCAGC
>NW_011628044.1:260460-288036 GCF_000512975.1 Sesamum indicum
CAATTTAAGCACAATTTCTAAAGGCTAAGATCTACATTTATAGTTTTTCAAGCACAATTCAGCAGAGGCCCAGATTTACAGAGTTGGACTCACTAACGAACATATTCCTTTTTTCATTAACAAAAATCCTATTAGGCTAAATTTAGGCGTCCATACGTTCGAAACGTGCATTTCCTTCCTCCAAATATGCCACTTACAATTTTCATCTTGTGCTCAGAAAAGTCTCATCCTCGTATAAATGGAGGGCTACAATCTTGAGTGCTAAAAAACAGGCAACAAGAGATTTACACCGTCCATATACACAACATACATACAACCCAAAAGGAATGGACTACCATTGGGCTGAGATTGAGAGCAAAGAAACTGTACAGCTTTCTGACAGAAACATAACAGCATAAGACATGCAGAGATTTTTCAAAAATTATAGTGCATAGTACATGATATTGAGTGAGACACCAAGCTGCTTGGTTAATAGACCCAAATGTCAATTACAAATGTTCTATTTTACTTCAGTTTTCACTTTTCTTGAACTTTGTCTGGAAAAAGTGTCTACTCATGCAATACATATTGTCACAATTTTAGAACTCAAATCTAGCTATTAAAATTTAAAACACAAGGAAGCACCAAAATTATAGGAAAACAATAAGAAGCAGCACTTACTTTTGCTTCAATTTGCTCAAGAAAAATGTTGCAAAAGGAATATCAACCAAAATCCCTTCAAACATTGCCTACATAAACAAATCCCAGATTACTAAAACACTAAAACACAGTGAGGGTTCCAAAGTTTAAAGCACATAGAGCCATAAACTGTAAAGAAACTTGCATCCTTATGAGAATCGACGAGCAGCTTGTCATTCAGAAAATGATTCTCCCGTACATAAAAATGCAGAAACAACGGCCTTTGCAGATTTGATAGGATCGCATTTTGTGCTTATTTCATGTAATATTTTGGCCTATTTTGTGATCAAATGCTCCTAATTAAATATTATTTTGCAGCATTAGGACAAAAGAAATGGAAAATGAAGAAAAACACCAAAATGAAAATTCAAACAAGACTCAAACTCAATTTTTGGCAAGAGTTTGGAGCTGCTTGGACTACCTCTGATGAAGGAAGAGTTTAACTAGGATTATAATTTTATCTCTATAAGTCTTTTAGTTCAACTAGGAATCTACTTCTAATCCTAGTAGAACTAGGTATCTAGCTATTATAAATAGGTGATGTAATTCACTTTAAGAGACAACTTTTGAACTCTTCTATTTCTCTACGTTTTTATAATATTTTCTTATTTTGCTTTTTATGCATTCTTCCATTAGCATGTCTAGCTAGTTCTCTCATTCTAGTTGAAGACTTGGTGATCGCTTAAATCCAACGAGTTGTGAGATCTAATTTATGCTTTCTACTTTTATTCATATTGGTATTTGTGTTGTTCTCTGTGTTTTTATTACAAATAATCTGATTTATTGTCAAGAATATTTGCCTAGCCAATTGAACTTCCAAACCCGTAATTGTTTGTTTAGTTCGATAACTAGTGGTAACACAACACAATTGATTATGTAGAAGTTTTCGATTATGTTGTGGGGAATGCACAATCTAACTTAGATAAATCCTCGTAGGAATTTATTGGTTAGAATTGGGCCTTTCTAGTTCTTAATACTGTCGGTAAATTAAATCTTGAGAACGTTCGCAAGGTTGTTTATTGATTAGGGATTTAGTCAATGGACGTTCCTTGACTATCCACAAGGTAAGGAAAGGTGAGGTCGTTAAGTCGTACCAATGACCATAACCAATTTATCTATCAAGAATAATTGTTATCTTTGCATCTATGATCAACCGTGAAATTAAGCGTGATCCTGTTTTTAACTGGAATACTCTTCTCTTATATTTATCTCTTCTAATTTTATTAGCTTTTTAGTTTTGTTCTTCTTCACAATCAAAACTCCCCCTAATTATTTTCATTTTTGAAGGAATTAATTTAAAACCAATCTCTGTGGATTCAACCCTACTCACACATCTACAAAAGTGTTCGTAGGAATTATTTTTGGTAGAATCGACACCCATCAAGATTAAAAAAAAAAAAAAAAGAAGAAAAGAAAAGGAAGAAGAAAAATGCATCTCCATTGTGTTGCCAGGGAAACATAGCAATGTAATTTGACAGCACAAAAAGATCAATTGCAATCATTAGGATGTTCTTCAACTGTCAGAGACATCATAACTTAACTGTGGTGTATGCAACTACAAAGAACCTTTTTCTTATGACCAAAAAAAGACTATAGCAACTAGTTATGTTATATGATTCAACTGAGCTACACATAAACAGCTAAGTGCAAATCCAATCTCCACACAAACAACCTCGTCAAATGGGCCCCAAGAAAAAAAAAACTCATCTCATTAAATGGGCATCAGTTCTACTCTTCTAATCGAGAAAGCAGTTTCATAAATTGCATGTTAAATGAACTATCAAAAACTGCTTAAAGGGATTGAGCATATTTATAAAAGAGGTAAATACCCAATCCGGAAAATGCAAATTCACAACCTTCATGATCAGGAAAACCCACTTTCGAGCCCACTTCTTAACAAACTAAATGAAGGCTAAGAACGCAGTAACAGGCAATATTCAGAAAATATCAGACATTTTTGTGAATAAATCAAGGATCAATACCTTTGCAAGAATAGTCCCAAGAAAGTGAAAAAACTGAAGATGCTGTTCATGTATCAATCCAGATCCAGGGTTTGGATAGAGGAGGTGATCCGCAGTTTCCTAGACATGTTAAACCAGCCAATTATGATAATAATTAGAAGATACCACCAAAAAACAGGAAACTATAATGTTATACAATCAACATGATGAAAACTTGAGCAATCAAAGTAACAAAACAAGTATGCTGCAACTAAAATTGGTAAGTGAAACCTACTGGTTGAAGCTTCTGTGCAGTCTATAGTTTTAATGAATACAAGTACAAAATCAGTAATCTTATTTACCATTTAGTTAATAATCTTTGGTAGAGCAGAGAGATAGAACACAACCACGTAACAATTTCATATACTAGTGAACTGGATTTTGGTGCTAGCCAGTGGTAGTAGATCCAACAATTCTAGGCTTTGATGATTCAAATTGACATAACATTTCTTAGACTGTTTATCTTGTTAAGGTTGCAGACCTATAGCCGCTTTCTCATGCGATAAGTCTTTGTAAAGCCAGGAGAAGCATAGATCTAAAATATTGAAATAGAAAGATACAGGATTCAACTTAAGATAGAGAAGAGGTTCTCAAACTCTTAGTTCAAAGAAATACATATTCTTAGGCTGCGTTTTGTTATTAGGTTATATTATTTAAGTAAAATGAATGTGTTCAAGCAATTGACAAATTAATAGCACACAGAGCATATGAAAGAAGATGCAATATGTGAAAGTGCATGTATTAACCATCGTACATCATCACAACCTTAAATAGTCCATACTGAACATCAAATGCGGCTCGAGTAATGTTTTCCATGAAATCTTTGAAAATTCCTCCACCATCAATACCAGCCTCCTCGACTCCAAATTCATTAACAAATGTTATGCGAATCTGGATGCATTTAAGCAGACACAGCAAAATTAGCTAGAAGGATAGAAACTTCTTCAAACTAACATTGTTATACATATGAAGCAAAGACATTAAAAGTTCGAGCAAGCATATATGTGAAGAAAAGAAACAGTAAAAGATCAGAGCGAGAGATTCACCACTCCCCGGAGATCTTCTTCAGCTAATGCATTCAGTTGACTGAAAGCATCCTCCAAAATGTGATCCCGTCTTATTTTGAATCTGTTTCTCGTAAAAATAGCATGAGCACTATTTCTTTCTTTCATAGTTGCTAGCTGTGACTGCAAAGTTCAATTTTACTATTCACTAATGCGTTAAGAAAATTGTAAGTGGCTAACATCCATATTCAAATGGTTCACATACGATTTTACTACATCTCAGAATTAAGGTACTTGGAAGCTACCAAGAACATTTCAGTGTCACCAAGTTAAGCACTCACGTTAAATATTTTAGCTCTGCTTGTAAATGGAACCAAGAAAGGAGCTTGTTTTAGAATGTCATTTGCTCTTGTATTCTCTGTCATTGCCTGGGAAAGGTAAAATATAGTAATGGTCAATCACTAAATACTGGTTTTTTTGGATGCCAACAGTGCAAACAGAACTATTACCTGTGACATAAATAAATCACTGGCACCATCAGCATTGAAGTCATTAGGGGAGGTAAACTCTCGTCTGTTGTTCCAATCTTGCAACTATAAACAGTTTCTATGTTAGACCAAGAATGGAGCATCATATCCCACCTTGACATTATTAAGGATGAGAGGAAACAAATGAAAATACTCAAATAGCACATCTAGAGAACTTTCAGATGCATAAACCTTCTAGAACATGACCTCATGTACCTGCGACATGAGCTCAGATGCAACCACGCAAACCCTGTGTTGAAGAAATTCTATTGGGTGCCTCTTCATAGCAGAAGGACCATCTGCAGACTTTGAGAAATTAGGTGTTGCCACAGGATTGAGCCAAAGAATCTGCCACAAGGCCTACACAAAGATGCAAATCCATGAGTTGCACAACGTTCATAAAATAAGAATATTAAAGCACCAGAAATGACACAACCACCTGGACTCTACATGATTCGTTTTCCTAAGCTACTGTGGGCTGTTATTATTGCATTGACCTACTTTACATTTGTTAGATGTATGAGAGAGATTTTGAGGGCTTGGCATAGAATAGAGGTATACCATTCAGACTGACTAAATGAACATTACAGCTTCCACTTGCATAGATCAAAACCTAAATTCAATGCCATATATTAGGTCTTTCATAGTCATTTTTCCCAAAGCCTTCACCGAATTAGAAGAACAGCTTAGTTGCTGTTAGTCCCTCTTGCAAGTCTCACAGCATCTAGAATATGGAAGATACTGCACTCATGGAGGTGTTTACCTCCTTTCTTATCTTCACAAGTTAATATGCATTTGCAACTCTACATTGTGTCAAAGTGACGCAGTACATAAAGTTATGTCCTAGATTGTTGCTATATGTCGCTGTCTTTGGTCAGAAAATGACCACGTTATCGGTAATACTTTAAGCTTCCATGCTAAACCTTCTTTAAAGCTTCAATTAATCAAAGGAATCACATAGTATGACTACCTGTCTTAAGATGACAATCAACAATCTGATGTCCACCAGTGACAGTGGCTTCTCCTGTTCATAAAACTCCTCATTATCAACAATCATTAGCATGTGCCTGATCCAGGAAGAGCAAGACACACTCAGCTTGAATTATGAGTCAGCTACCACAAGGCATGAAAAGTACGAGACTCAGAAGGTACAAATTACTTACTTATAAACAGGGCAAAAAACTGATAATGGTAATAGCCAACCAGGAGTATCCACAGGCAGATAAGCTGATTGCTCAGACAAGGAAGACCACATATCATTTTCATGGCATCTCTTCATAAAGTTCCATAGAATGGGAACTAGTTCTGTCCTATAGGCTAGTACGGTCATAATTCGCTCAAGAGGCAAAATGTTGAAAGTCACGTGCAGAAAAGAACACACTGCACCAACAGCAGCCACTTCGTCGTCATTAGCCCTGCCTTTATGTGAACCAACCATCGGCGAAATGCCCCCGAGTAGCACATTTGTCTGCTCAAGAAAAATAAAAAGATTGTTTAGTCAAGGGAAAAATTGTTGCATTTGACAATGCATAAGATGGAGCAATGACAACAGAAGGGTGCATACCAATTGGAGAAGAAAGCGTGGATCTAGAGCACTGAAAATCTGTTGTTCCAAATCCCTATTTAAAACTATTTCTGTTAGCTCATCACCAACGAGCATTTCATCTTCACCCATTGTAGAATCTGATGTAGGTTGTATAGAGCAAACAGGTTGAAAGAGACAGCTGACTTATAAAAAATATCTAAACTAACTGAACAGCCCAACAAAGCAGAAGATGGCTAAATTATTAAAAAGTACAAGTGAAATTGTAATATATAAATAGGACACACCTTTACCTCCTTGATTTGATGTTTGGAGAGGAGGAAGTGCTTGCAACAAAAATGTTGCAACAGTAGCAAAGTCCATAGCCTGATGAAACAGAAATCACAAAGTGACTATTTTCAGAACCAAATGAATAAGTTAATCGTAATTTTAGAAAACAAAATATGGTAAAACAATGAAAGGATATGATAGCAATCATAAAAAAAATGCAAATCAGGGGAACAGAATTCATAGCAGTTTGACCAGTACTATGGTTAGTTAAGAAGAGAATACAAATTCATTAGGATTGCCATCCGAGACATAACCGCTTTCAGGTTGCGGCCAACAACTCAGAATTTGTCGCAATCAAGGGAAATGATTACAAAGTCAAAGCATAAAAGGAAATTCATAAGTCAGTTCCATGTGCATCGGAAAGAATATTTAGAATCCATCTAACCAAATAAATTATTGCAATAATTAGCGAGAATCAAATGCTACAGTTAGATAGTAGGCAACAGCATTTATGAACTGTGAAATATCTATAGACTGTGAGTATTGAGGTGGAAAGGTAGGATTGCCCACAAAGTAGAAAGAAAGTTCCTTTACCCATGCAAATGAACCAGGCTGAGTGATAGCAACCCCAGCCGCTTCCAATAGGTTTCCTAGAAGGCAGGCGTAACTCGGAAAATCAATAGATATATCAGCAGGCAGAACATTGGTATGATCTTTCACACATAATGCCATCTGATGAACATAATGTTGACTCAACCGTGGTGCAGCAAATATCTGGATGTGAAATTAAATTTAGTGAAACAGTCATCATAAAATACTAGCATAATGAATGTGATAAAAATTCTGCTGCAGCTATAGACAACGCTATACAATGTTGGGTTCACAATCATATACAGTCGGCAGAGACCGACTATATAGCATAGATTGGACGGGGTTAGGTTCAGAAAAAATATGTTCTAGAGATTAACACTAGAACATATAGACATGAATTCCTGCCTTACCTGAACAAGGATAATAATGATGACTTATAACAGGAATGAAAGGGCAAACTACCTCTTTCAGGTGTGGAAACAGCCTCCACAAGAAAGGGATTATAAGGATCTGGGATGAAAAGCCCGATCGCGGATCACTATTTGAACAAGTGCAAGATGTTTGATCCACATGAGAAATAATAACAGCAAGAACGCGCTCCAATGAAGAGGTAGTCCCAGTAGAACCTTGGAGATGTTTCTAGACAAATTAAAACGTGTTATTTCTGTTCTTAATGCGATGAAAGAAAACAAGGCAACTGTATGAAAAATAACTATTGTGTCTCTTTTGAGACCCACTGAAGAAACTTAAACCTATTCATGTTACGCTTGGATGGACTTTGTACAACGAAGTAAAATTGAGTTCCAATTCCTCAGCGAAACAGTCGATGAGATGACAACATAGCATTCTGTGCCTACTGAAACGTGCACAATTTCATGGAAAGTAAGACTCTACAAATTCAATCTGACTACTCTTTGTCTTAGATATAGAGGAGATCCTTTTACTTCGAGAACGTCAACAAGACAATTTTCTCTAGTGCAACTTCACTCTCATTAAAATTGAAGTAACTGCAACAGCAGCTTTAACAACTATTTTCCTCCATACAAGCCCCTCAAATTTCATATTACAATAAAAGGAGCTAATAGAATATTTAGAAGGCAACCACTATTTTCAGTCCCCGAACATAAAATACATGAAAATGAGAACACCACAGTATGGAAGGAATTGCCAAAATTGACTCACAAACTTGTGTACTATACATATGCTATACAAGAAACTAGGACAAAATAGATTATAAGAAGCAAAACCATCAAGCAACTAGAGTTGTATAATAGGGAAGCAGTAATGGCCAAAAAGGATATGCCAAAAGTTTCTGCATTACATGTAATCATATATAGAAGAGAATCATCTATCTGAGTGGAAGAGTACCTTCCCCATCAAGATTATTTCTCTGAACATGGAGTACATATTCCTTTGTGACAAATAGCAGACTGTATTACAAGCCCAAGGAAGCTTTAGATCAATCAACAAAATTATTGCCTCTAGCAAGACATCTGCTGATCGATTGGACTTCTCAGGCGCCAAAAATAACTGATCTTTCAATTGGTTCCTGCAAAGCAAAAGCTACACTGATTACTTAAAAATGATAAGCTTACAGTTGAATAGAAGAGTGGCTTATCCTATTCTTGCTTATTCATCCCCATGGATGAATATCAAATATATCTGGGCAGAAAGCAGTACATTATCATGAGTTAAGTGAGATGATCAGCAGATGCAAATTGCTACTGGTTCTCACAAAATGTGTTTGATATTTATACTGTTATTGAAACAAGTGAGGGAAACCAAGCATTTTCAGATTTATGGCCTGAAAGCAGTCCTTCTATTGTTTACATTAGGCAAATTCATGACTCCTTAGGGAGATGGTAAGCCCAGTATAATGCTATGCTCAACAGGCCTGTCAAACGGTCAAAGACTCAATGAAAGAATTAAACTGTATCCAGCTAAATTGTAGGAAGACAGTAATAAAAAGTCAAGGCAAACAGAGAGCAGAAACCATTACCACAGTTTAGTTACTACAAACATGGAACAAAAAATTGAAGTTACTCCAAATTGAACAATAAATCTCTCTAGAAAGACATGCATATATCTAAATTCCACATGAAAACTTTGACCAACAGAATAACGAATTCATGGCACTCTAACCAGGAATGAACTATAAAAATAGATATACCCCACAAAATTTAATAATATAAACAAGAAAGGGAAACAAACATTTAAGTAACAATGGTTAACCGCTAATTTTCTCAGCTAAGGCATGGACTCAGTTTCCATTTCTGAGGCAACTAGATGCCCATGGGAAAATAAAAAAGAACATTTATTCATGAAAACCTTTAAGAGCTGTCCATGGGAATTCTTAGGATGGTCACACAAGAAATGAAAATGTGATTTTAAAATCACATGGCTGAAAGATATTAACTTTCAATTGATTTCAGTAATAAATCATATAAAAGTATGGACAACTTCATGTATGAGTCTGACTTAAATAATACTTCATATAAAAGGATGAGAATTTGGGAGGCTTTTAGATCATGCAAAATAGAAAGAGTTGATGTGAAGTACGATACAAAAGAATTAAAAGGCCCCTTAAAAAAGGACCTATTCTCATAGATCGCACGAACGCAAGCATAGGCAAGATTCTTAATCCTGTATTCCACCAGACCACGCTTGGATGAGTAATCCATGCCTGCAAAGAGGCTCACCACATCACCTGTTGCAAAAGGTAGAGCAACCATGAAAAGCCATAACAAATCAAAGTCCATGTTGTTCATAACAAAAATCGCGTATCCAATATCTGCAATGAAAACATTACAAGTACATGTGGCGGTGACCAAGGAAACTCACCATTATCATGAACAAATTCAAGAAGCAATCGGCAGGTCTCAACAAGTGCAGAAAAATCAGACACATATCTAGGGTTAAAGAAGAAAAGCAGCTGGTACAGAAAATCAGAATCTGGGCCAAAGCACTGCCTGAATAGGAGCATCATAAGGTGAAATTATGAGATCAATATGGGATGCATCCATCAGCGGAGCAAGAGATAGTAAATGATCAGGTGATGATACAACTGAAAATAGAATAGCAGGTGATACAGTGATAGGTAAAACCATATGCAGAACCTAAAATATAGGAAAACTTCAGCTAACTCATAATAAATTCTGCACCTATTGACATCTTGACAATACTGCCCATAGGTCAAGAAAAATTTTTCACGAATTTTGCCGCGTTCAGCCTCCACAACCCTTCTTCCTCTGAAGCATTTCTGCAATGATTAGTAATTAGTCAAGATGTATAGTCTAGAAGAAAATTTGATGTTTCAGCATCTCACAAACACATTTCAAAGAATAATGACCTTCTACCAAACATATACTCAGATTAAAACCCAAGACAGAAGAATAAGATATAATAAGATAAACTCAACCATTAAACGAACAATATCCTCAATATAGTCGCAGAAAAGAACTTCAAAAATCTTGAACAGGATCTGTTTCATGGATGAGGACTCCACCAATAGAAGTCAGACTATGAAACCACAATGTTCACCAAAGCGTAAAAAGAGGACGGAACAACCTATAGAATCCTCAATAGAGAGACATGCACACTTTATTGGTTATTTTCTCATGTCTGCTCTTCGCATTCATAGTTTAATGTCACAAAACTAAAATTAAAGAACATGACAGAACAACATTGAGTAGCTACAATATATTTTCCTTATCCACCTTCCTTTGTACTATGCATGTTACAAAGTATCTAGTATTTTGACAAAGATAACAACTGATATCTATATAAACTTATAATTGAACACAAGCAGGTGGTAGCATACATTAGAAAGCAATAGCTCAATTTTACTGCAGGTGACATGGTTAAAAATGAGTGCTCAGACAAGAACATTAACCTTGTAGCAATTTTTATGTCAGTTGGTGTAAATTCCTATAGAGATTTACTTAAAAACAAAAAAGAAAAAAAAAAGGAAAAGCAAAGTTAGGTCTAATTTGTGTTATATTACATAATTATAAGTCCTGTTTCTCACTAACACTTTTTTTTTTAGAAATAAAATTCTGGTAGGGCTTTACTAAAGTTAGAGGGAGGCCTCCAGAAATTCCCAACGACCAGCGCACCTCACTAGAACCCGCTAATTGCATCGTTGCCCAAGCACACAAATATATTCTTTCCCAAAAAATTACATCACTTGGTACTGCAATAATAGAACCTCCATGATGGTAGCAAATGGTTGCTTGTAGACAGCATATTTTATCAAACACACTGAGCAACAAAAAACTAAAACCTTTTGGGACACAGCTGGTTAGTAGTTCACATATGTCATATTAGCCAGTACCAGAACAACTTTTAATGCTAAATGAAAGAGCCAAATGCACATGCCTGCCGATACTTTTAAAAGAATTTCCTGTAAGATATCAAAATGACTTACAGACCCGGCATCCACAGGCGATGAACAATTTTCTTTTATATATTGTGTCTGGCTTCAAGAGATTGAGGTTATGGAAATGCAGCTTAGTGAAACTTCATTTAAATTTGAATGATATTGTTTTCAGTTCACATGTGAATCCCAAATTTCTTGAGAACAAAACTATGTAATAGTTGCTTAAAGTCTGCTTGAAATTAAAGTACTTGAAAACAATGGGAAAACTATCTTTAACCTAACAACTCCTTGTTCCACTCTTTTCTTTGGAGCAAACAGCTAAACAGTTGCTTTGAGTATAAAGATTAATATTTCTCGGCAATTAATTGTCATTTTGCTCATTAATTTTTCCTCTGGCATACTGCATTGAACTTGATAATTGACGAAGCAGCTCCAGATTACTTGAGAAAAATAAAAGAAGTCGAAGTTGCTTAAATCCAAACCCCAGTTCAAAGCTATAACAGTAATATGAAGAGGACATTTCATGAAATTAACATCTTCCTCCACTCATTTATTCTTTTTTGTTTTTTCCTTCAACCCGGTGTAGTCAAGACTGGCTTCTAATATTCTACCAGTTCATTAATGAAAAGGATCAAAATACCACATTCTCGCACAAAATTCACCAAAGAAAACACATTCACAAGTCGTGCTGATATTCAACTTAACCATCCATAAAAAAACGATGAATCAAATTCATAAACAGAAAATTCAGGAATTCCAAAAACAAGGGGGCGGGGGCAAGAAGAAGAAGAAACCTGAATCTTGAGAGCAGCGGCGTTCTGCTGGCGCAACCAGAGGCGTCGGTTCCTTTCCAATCGGGTCTGCTCAAGAAGCTTCTGGCGGTCTCGCTCTTTGGAGCTCCGACCACCTAAATCCACCCGTTTCCGGGTGGATGGATCACCGGTGAAGAACATGTTGTTTGTATTGGATTGGAATGAATTGAGAAGCCAAATTGAGGAGGAAGAAACAGTTGGTGAAGAAATTTGGACAAGAGAAGAAAGAAAGGAAATGAGGGGAAAAAGTGTTTTAACAGTGGGAAATATATATATATATATATACACAAAAAAAAAGAAAAAGAAAAAGAAAACACAAACTCGCATACATACATACATATTATAATAAATAAAACTAGTGATGTTTTGTCTTTTTCTTTTTTCTTTTTAAAAAGAGAAGATTTATATTAATTAAAAAACTTGAAACTTGTTGTTGTTGTTGTTTTGTTTCTGGTCATCAAAATGAATGGCAATGGCATCATCATCACTACTATAATACTCAAATGATCAAATATAATATAATTTGGTTTGGTTTATTGAAGAAGTTTGGGTTAGTAGTAACAATGGGTTTGATGAGATGAAGAATGTGGAGTCCAGTCACCAGTCACCAGTCACCCAAAGCCCAATACATAGTCCAAATGAATTGTTAAACACTTGCCTTTCTTTTATCTCTTCTTCTCGTCTCTTTAGGTGAATCATGAATAACGTGATTAATGGTTTATACAATTCAAATGCAATTATCAATCACCTTAACATATATATATATATATATTAATTGTGATTAGTGAATGTTTTTGGGGTTTTGCCAACAGATTAATCTATGAGGCTCATGAATTTGAACCAAAACTTTCACCTGCCTCATCTATCTTTGACTACATGTTGGAATATGTGATAAATATTCTATTAGGTTACTATAATACAAATATGACCATATAATTTATATTCTGCTCTTGCGATACCGAGTTGTTATTGTCTCAGTTTGAAGATTAACGAAATAGTATTCATCACCACTATAATTAATATTCTTGTATATATATATATATATGACACACACGAGCAAATTATTAATAATTTAATTATACAATATTAATTATTCCAAATGTTATATATTTGATGTATACCCAAAAGCACTTGGCCCAATGAGAGATTTACAGCCCAACTCAGGCCCACATGCCCATGACGAGGGCGGCCCAACAACGAAGCGCAATATACCAAGCTCGACTCAAGAAGGAAGCCTAATACAAGGCTTCCCATAGCTCAGCCCTACTCTTCCAACAAAGGTTAATTCGGAGGGTCGCAACACTTAGTCGTTTTATTTCCAAGTGGACAGAAAAAAGCGTACCCTTTTTTAAAGTCCTTTGAAAGGCGAAAAATTTCAATTGGGACAGTTCGTGTCAACAAGCTTTTGAAAAACTCAAGCGATATTTAGCGGAACACACTCTACTAGTGAAGCCATCTCCAAAGGATACTGTTTATGTGTATCTATCGGCCACCCCCTAAGCGATCAGTTTCGTCCTCATTCGTGAAGATAATGGAAAACAAATGCCGATCTATTATATCAGTAAAGTGCTCAATAAAATGGAAGGGTGCTAGACCCTTATAGAAAAAATGGTCCTTACACTGGATCATTGCTAGAAAGCTACATCCATATTTCCTTTCACATTCTATTGGAGTGAAAACTAACCTGCCTCTGAAACAAACGCTGGGTAAGGCAAGACGATTGGTAAAATGGGCGGTAGAATTAAGTGAGTACGATATCTCTTATCTACCTCGAACCACCATCAAGGCCCAAGCCTTAGCAGACTTCCTCTCCGAAATAGTAGGGACGTCTAAAGAAGGCACCCCTTAAGCCGAAAAATGGTTATTGCACGTAGACGGATCATCCACGATTCTAAGGCAGTGGTGCGGGCATAGTCTGCTCTTCACCCCAAAGAGATGATCTAGAATTAGCTGTCAAGTTCGGTTTTAAGGCCTCCAGCAATGAGGCCGAATACGAAACACTCGTATGGGGCTCAGGATGGCGCATGAAGTAGGAACCAGACACTTAATAACTTATTTAGATTGGGAGCTAATAGTCCAACAAGTGGAGGGCTCATACGAAGCCAAGGACGAAAATATGATCCAATATCTACAACAGATAGTAGAATTAAAAACAAAATTTGAAAATTTTCAAATTGTCCAAATTCCAAAGGAAGAAAACATTAAAGTTGATTGCTTCTCCAAATTAGCTAGTGCTCTAGAAGATTCTAGGACGAGACATATTACCATACAGTACCTCCCCAAGCAAAGAGCTCCAATTCATATTCAAGTTATATCCTCCTCGGAAGATTGGAGGACCTCCATTATCCGATGGCTCAAAGAGAGGCACTACCCAGATAATAGATGGGAGGCCACAAGACTTAGGGCTCGAGCTGCCCCCTTCACATAATATTTCACTCTTATCTTACTTTAATTCAAATTTTTTCCTTTTATTTTCTTTTTTAAACCATTACTTACTCAAGCAATGGAGTACTAACTTCTATTTTGCAGGGCTAGTTCTCTGATAATTTTAAAAAAAATTTAAAGATCTTTTAATCTTTATGGTGTGGCCAAATTTTTAATACGCATCATATATATATATATATATATAAAGTTTCCTATGGAAATTACTGTCATAAGTAAATAGGGTCCTATATAGCTACTAAGTACGGAATTAAGGTACTCATCAGCATCTCATCATATATTTAGCTGTAAGTAGGATTGGAGTCATCACTCATTAGTCTTCTCATACTCAACTCACAAGCAACATATTAATGTTGATGTGCTCAAATTGGGCAGTTTACTAATTAAATCCTTTTCAGTAATTAACCGAAAAAGACCATCAAATTCATTAGCAAATCCTGAATATTGTACTGTTAGTCCATGAGAGGCTTTTGATCGTTAATGACCCACACCCTTTACTTGAAAAAAAAAAAAAAAAAGAGGAAAAGGAACTTATATTAAGTACTTGTTACAGCATAATTTGTAAGGAACTGGTGATAAATTGCAACATTAAATAATTGTTTGTATGAAGTAATTGTTATTAATATATATGTGGAAAGAACATGTGATTAATGAGACGTGGTTTCCTTGTAAAAAAAGAAAAATGAGACATGGTTTCAAAGGGTGGACTTCACATCTGAATCTGAGTATATATCCAATGAATCTGGATCCTTTGCCTCTCTTTCAACTTCAAATTTCTTCCATTCTTCCCTATCAACATCTCTCTTTCTTCTCTTGCTTAATTTTCCTTATACTGTACTACTGTTTTAGCTATATATTTCATCACCCAAACTCAATCACTACGTACCTATCAATTTTTTTTTAAGTTATTGTACTATCACAATCTCATGTATAAATACATACATAATACAAAAATTAAAGTTGGAGTATTAGAATTTATTAATATTAGTTTTACCCTATTAAGTATATATATTTGGAAATCATGAAATATCATATCACCAACCAATACTATATAAAGTAAGATAGAACAATCAATCATATATATGATCGACATGTGTGTGTGTTAGTCACATTTGAACTAATATTGTTGTCACTGAATTGCAAGGTATTACTCATGATATCTTTTGATTGACATCCGACCACACACCTATATTAATAACGACATCATACGTATATGTATTGTATAATTACTAGAAAATGATGGATCAATTCAAATGGTGGAAGCCATGATAAGAAGTGGCTTACTGGTCCCCTCCTCCTCTCTTCATTCCAAATGTCGAAAAAATGAGCTTTGCCTAATCCAAATCATCATCTAAATATATATAGACCATAACTTTATATATTTTTTTGATTGGTAGCCATTTATTTACATTACTAATTAAAATGTTGCTGAGCTACTAACATCATCTTCCTTAATTGGTAGGCATCTGCTCAATTTGAAGTCTAATAAATTGGTACTAACTGTATTTTAAAGAAATCAATACTTAAAACAAAATTAAGTGGATTGAAAATATAACTAAAAGTTTGCAGAAGATGATTCAACAACATAAACCCTAATTAATTAATTAGAGAAGGGCTAAATAATGAAAATAAGGAGAAGGAGGCCAACATAAACTTCAAATTAAAGCAAGTCATTATAATATATAAAAATAATATTTTGGTATATGCTTTTGACGAATGTTTTTTCATACATAGCTGCGGAGGGAACATCATATCAATTATCATACTACATTTAAGAAATGGGTTGCACCCAGCTAGCTACTTGAGTTTTTCATCAAAACCGGACCCAATTTCTATAATATCATCATCTCTTATTCAAATCTTGGTAAATTATATAATATAATATAATTTCCTGCAAAGAAGCTTCTTCTTTTTGCCTTTTCCTTATTCAGTTTAACTGCACTCTACTTTCCTTATAATTACACTACTCTTTACCACTTTCATGGGTTTGTAATTCACGCTAGAATCAAATTTATTATTGGCTACAAAATCAAAATCAATCTAAATTTTTAAATGATTTATTATGACAATTAATTTTTTTTATGATTATGAGCCATAGTAAATGTTTTGGCCACACTCACAAAAATTATTGCCAACAACTATTACATAATCGTGATTAATAACTACTGTTTATAATGTTAAATTTCTTCAAGTGTCGGAGTTATCACTTTAACCTGTGGTAATTAATTAATTATATGCGCTGTGAAGTTGAAATTAAAAGATTGGCAGCTCTTGTTTGTTCCAAAATTCTAATTCTTGCTAATTAATTAATTAGATGGACTTTAATTTCTTACACACGAAAACAATATTCATACATACATATATATATATACAGTAAAACCTCTATAAATTAATACTCTATAAATTAATAAACTCTCTAAAATAATAAAATCCTCCGGTCCCGACTTGGGCCTTTGTAAAAAATCATCAAATTCGATAAGATAATAAAATAATAATTTTTCAGAAAATTCCTTTATAAATATTAGGTCCCATTAAAACTCTAAATTAATAATTCATAAATATTACAATTCAATTATAAATATTATGATAATTTACTAAAATATGAAATCTGTAATGCTTTACGCATTTGATCATTCATGGATGATTTTGCGATGCCTTTTAGATGAGAAGACATGGTTGGGTGTTATGAACTATTTTATTATCATATTGAGATTTATGTAGTATATGTTTCATTCATCATGCATGAATATATTTAATTGGTTATAATAGTTATTTAAGTGCAATGAATTAATATAAACATGTATATTTAAGTAATTTCAATGAATTGATACATGTGTCTATGAATATAATAGTTCATTGTTGCATGAATATAATCAATGAAACATATATGAATTTATTTATTTTCAATACATATGTACTAAATTTGCTGAATTTAAAAAGTCTCTCTTTTAATTAATAAAATATTAATTTATCGATAATTTAATATCTCTCTAAATTAATAAAATTTCATGGTCCCAAGGTTATTAATTTATAGAGGTTTTACTGTATATATATATATATAGAGAGAGAGAGAGACACACACACACATACGCATTAATTAATAGAGAAGTTGAAATTGGTGAGGCATCCACGTACAGGAACATATATACGTCTATGATTTTTGACTATTTTATGTATGAAACATCACCAAATTTTCAATTTTAGACGACAAATACTTAATTAGTTGGGTAAATATTCACAGAAACATAGCGTACTATATATGTAGAAGAATATATAAATATATAGTAATTTGGCATGGAATGGTGGTATTTGGAGGTTGATTAAGATGGAGAGATCCACTACAAATTTTGTATATGTACCTAACGTATACTACACAATAACAACAATATATAATAATGAATGGACATGGAAATGCTTCTACACATACATACGCATGCGTTTCGCAGTCAAAAATTAATAGTAGTATCTTTATATATATACGATAAGATATATACAATAATGCAGCAACAGCTAGCTAGCTAGCAGTCTAAGTTTGGGTCAAAGACGCTACATATATATATATATATATATATAGGACATGCAGGAGAATAATTAACTCAAGAGTATTAATTACTTACTTAATTCTAGTAGGAGGAGTTGGATGATCTAGTGTGAAAATATGTTTTCACTTTATATTAATTAAATTAACTTTGGTACATAAAATTGCTTTTTAAGAAAAACACTTCAAACTTATCTATGGACGAGCTAGATCAGTACATACGTACGTGCTAATATAAAGGCATCAACTTTAATTTGATTTTTGTGTCGTTGAAAAGCGAGATCAATTAGATTGTATTATAGAGATGTAATTCAACACACTTCACGTTGAAATTCTTCTCACCAAAAAAATCATCCTCTTACTTCTCAAATGAGGAGAGGCTTTTATACTACTTCAAGATTACGCTATTTAAGGTAGGTAAAGGCAAAATACTATTTCGTCCTTTACCTACTCCTTTTATATGGCTAGAATTTGCTGAATTACAACGATTTTGGCAAGTTTGACTTTAGACCTTCCTTTGATGGCAATATCTTTCTTTCCTTATTGGAATAATTTTTCCTTTTATGACGAGATTCGTTTCTCCTCCATCAACAGCCCCTCAATTTCTGAATATCATTAGTATATTTTCAAGTATGGGCCTTCCTACTTGACATCTAGCGTCCCGATGTTTCCTCATCCATCAATCATCTCTGGCCCAAATTGGTTGTGTGTAATATTTTTTATAGCTCTAGGCACGACTTTCCTCACTCGAACCGAATCTCCTCTTGCTGGTCCCTAGATATCATCCAGATAACTCTGGCGGTTGGAAGGTTATCTTGGGTTTTAGTTTATTTTGCCTTGTCTCTCTCGCCTGCCCCTCTCGGGGAGGTCTTGAGCTGCCTTCCTGAGGTTGGTTGTTGCAATCTATGTACTCCTTCAAATATCCTCGTTGGATCAATTTCTCTATCTCATCTTTCAAATCGAAGCAATCTTTGATTCTATGACAGCAGTTTTTATGAAAAAGAAAATATTTGTCCGACTTCATCCTCTTTGGATTCTCCCTTATGCGAGTGGCCACTGGACTATCCCCTGTTGTTCTGCTACGGCAAGAATCTTTACTCGAGGAGCGTTCAATTGGGTATATCAGGTTAGAGGGGTTGCGTGTGTTGCTTGGAATGACCTTCCTTTTCAGCTCTCCACTTAGAGGGGGTTTCGATTCTTATGCCTGATGTTTTCTCAATTCAGATGTATTTCTCGGTCGTACTAACAATTCGTCCGGTGTGGCTGGGGGTTTTTCGACTATAGATTCACGAAACCTTCCCCAACGCAAGTTTTGTTGCATAATACTTGCTAGAAGCTCTGGGTTAACATGAGGGACCTCCAAAACAACCTCAGAGAACCTTTGCACGTAGTCTTGCAAGCTCTCGTGCTCTCATTCGATCACAGTGAACAAGTATGATACCGTTTTAGGATATCTCTTGCTAATCTCGAAGTGGTGCAAAAAAACGTTCAGATAGTTGCTCAAAACTGTCTATCGTTCCATTAGACAGTTGGTTGAACCTGGTCATGACTTTTCCAGCTAGGGTCATCCGAAAGATCTTACAGTACGCGGGATCGCTAATGTCTAGTAAATTTGCTTTTGCTAGGAACCGATCTAAATGATCTTGGGGTCTTTTTTCGAGTTGTGCTAGCTAATATTCGGAATCTTGATTCTGGGTTGGATAGTTTCTGGTAGCATATGAGTCGAATTTCCTCTTGGGGCGCGTGTTCGGAGATCCCTTCAAGTTCTCCTAGGCCTTGGAGATCTCATTCCTCGTACTTGATCTAGTGTGCATCTTCAAGTGTTGAAGCACTGATAGGAAAGTTTTTGAAATCGATCCTACAATATTTGATTAATGGATCGATCCATGCATGCAAAGTTTTAATTAGTTGAATAAATATAAATAAATTGGATGTGAATTAAGAAATTGATGTATTTAATTAGTTCGAATGAGTGTATATATATAATGAATTTGAAGGTATATATGTCATGAATGAGTTGATTAAGAGTTATATGTATAGTAGTGGATGTAAGAGAAGATGGGTTAGTGTGTGGGCAGTAGTACGTAGTAGGTAGAAAATTAGAGAGATGAAGTGTGAGGGAGGGGTTGATGATGGTGATGTAAATTAATTGTCCAATTGGGGAAATGTCAAAAGCCCAAAAACCAGCACAAACAAGATCATGAGACGGCCATCGTCTTTTTGACAAACAACACACACACACACACACACACACACACACACACACACATATATATATATATATGCATTTCACTCTCAAAAAAAAAAAAAAGACTACATATATGCATTGTCCGTCGCTCTCTACGAATCTATTTAAACAACGACGACTGCCCTTAATTCAATTCAATTCTTCTTCTTGTTAATTCTATCATCAATTAATTATTTCTATTCTTTAATTAATGTACTGAAATTATAAAAGGGATCGGTAAACGCCCCATTCTGGAACAGATATATATAATTAATAGTCTTGTTAATTCTGCATATATATATCTATATATGCTACTAATTGAAATGATGATGATTAGTTTTTTAATTTATTTATTCCAAGGAACTAAGTGACAAAATGAAGTCTGCTTGAAAAATGTGGGTGTGGATGGGGATGGGGTCTTCATCATCAATTCTTCATCCTGAATTATATTAATGAATGGGTAACACTGTTAATGATGTTACTGATATTGGAAGAATTTTATTGCCCTACTCTCAGTCAATGATTATTACCCTCCAATTCCATCATCATTTTCAACTAATCTTTTAATTAAATTAATTTTGTGTATAGCCAACCAAATTCAAACACATTTTTTCATTCAATTCCATGAAAATGGACAAGTTTGAAGACAGATTGTAACAGTAAAATCCGAAATTGCAAAATAAAAAAAGAGGGAGAGGGAGAGGTAGGTGTTATAGGGTGCCAGATAATGAAAATAGTCGAATTAGAAAGAAAGAGTGATGATGAATGGTTAAAGAGATGAGAGTTTGAGTCTTGGAAGAAAAGGATTCGTTGAGGTGATGGGGCACGTGTACATGCGCATATATATATGTGTGTTGTTGTTGTGTTGCTTTTCACCCTCCATTCTCCCCAAGTCTCCATTTGGGGAGTAAACCCCACCCCCACCCCCACCCCCCCCCATTTTATTATTTAAATATTTATATTATATATAGAATTAATGTGTGGAAATTGGAATCCCTCTAGAAAAACCATCATCATTCTAATTCATTCTTTTTGCTTTTTGTTCTATACATGTTAATTAATCTCTTTTCACACTGTCTAGGGGCGTCCTACCTCCTAATTCTTCATCATCATCAACTTTGATTAATGGGTTCATCCATCCACGTTTAATTCACTACAATCTATACTAATCTTTCCATAATATTGAGACTTAAACAAAATTAACATAATAAAGGGAGAATAATTATACATATTCGATTTTGGAGTTAGATTTAATATTTTACAAATGTGGAATATTGGTATTTGGGTTGATTCTTACCATCAAATATCTTCTCCACATATCTCAATCATTATTAATAATCCATAATTCATTTCGAATCATTAAACAATGTAACACATAAAAAATAAAAGTTGTTTCTTTCTTTTAAGTATGATTTGCTGCGTGGCGAATATATATAAAATGGGGCCATCTGAATCGAATTGCACTACTTAATTATTATGTATCACAATATTGTGTGTAACATATACATATATATATATATATATATATATATATGGATGAAGTATGGGAAGATACTAACAAAAAGAAAAAAAAAATTGAAAGAATATGAATCTAATTGAAATGACTTTAGAGATAATAATGATTGAAGGAATGTAATCCAAATGAATGATATAATTATAGGTAAGTATCTATGGTGTGCCAAATTCAATAGATGCTTCTCTATATATATACAATTATATTCGATTTTTATATTGTTTACGACTCAATCTTACTAATTTTACTCTCGCTATTTATTTGCCTCACATCATTAAATCTTTCATATATATCTCTATTTAATAATGCACTAATATGATGAAAGTGAACAAGATTTGGCGATCAAAGTGGCATAATTAATTAATGGGTCTTTATATATAGAGTCACATGAAACACCTTACTCCATTAGAGAATATTTCTAGAGATAGAAAAGATGTTCCCCAGCTAACACAAAATACGGTACATACATAGGACAACATATGATGACACAATTTTGTTAAATCATAATTTATAATAATCATTTATCACGACTAGTTTTAACCATAGTCAATAATAATTTTTTTTCTAGTGTGATGACTAATTTAATGAGTTATCTTTCACAATGAAAATTCGATCGAGGGCCAAAATAATTAGCTTTATGTGGGAGAATCAAATTCATTTTCGTGAAAGTAAATGCGTATATTTTTCCATATAAGTAAAAAACGCACCATAATTAAATTGTAATTGATAAACTATAATTAATTTAAATGGAGGAGCTAATTAGGCTTAAATATTGGTAGAAGCTTGAGAAATTAAAATGGTGGAAAGTTTGATAATTAATTACAACAGAGACAATTTCAGACCTGATTACATCCTCATCTATGTATGGATTGAGAATTTCTTAGGTATCGTCTTTTTGGGATCACATGCAAAATATTTAGTAGGAATATCCTTATTATATATATAAGGAAAATCGATCTCAATTATTATTTCATTGCACATCTAAATTATTTTTGAGGTTTCGTATCGATGCGATTATCCATTTCTATCTTATCTTTAAGCAATCAAATTAAGGGAAATAAAAGATATATATATATATATATATGTATTTAATCAATTGGGAGGGTTGTTGCTAGCTATAGTTTACTTAAGGTGTTAAGCACGTGAAATTTTTATTTCATATATATTTAATAATATATCTTCCACTTGAAAAGGCTATATATATATATATATATAGATTAATATGTGTTAGCAAATTAAAGAATTATCATTAAATTAGTATGAAAAATTCAACCCAAGAGTAATTCTAACTACTTTATAGGGACAGATTCTAAAATTGTAGCTGGCTACAAGTAAGAATTAATTTATTACTTAATTAATATATGTATATAGGGAAAACCGAAGAAGATTAGTATATATATATATACCTTGTTTAATTTCACCCTTTCGGCTATTGCTCAACGAATAATCATTAATTAATACGCTAAAAAGGGGCTTCTTTGTATTTATGACTGTAGAAAACAAATTCAACACAACCATAGAGATTCAATTTTAAAACAGGAATAATCCGTCACAGATTATGATCCGTACCATATACATAAATTAATGATTATTCATGTTCCATTATATCATATATATATATATATATATTTTGTAATAATAGTTTTCATTATATTACATTACATTAATCACTATAAATTTAAATTGTAGTAAATTTTTAACGTAGCAGTACACAATATTTACTATGCAGTAGAAACAACATCAAACTCACATAGCATGATTGGAACCCTTAATCTCTAATTAGGTCATGAGGTCTCAGTTTCGCCAACTAAACTAAATTTCATAGCCAAAAGCAGGGAATTATGAGGCAAGAAATTGTTCAAGTTAATAATATCTTTGTTCAAAATAAACAAGCAACTGTTGTCTTCTTATTGTAAGTTGCATTCCTAGCTAGATGTAATTATATTCTTGCATGGGATCTTAATTTTTATATAGAATCGTGCAATTAAGTAGAGTAGATGAACTATACAGTTAATTGAAGTACCATTGAAATGAAATGGAGGGCGTTGGCTACAATTAATTGTGTTAATTAATATAGTTATCCCCTCCCTCATACATTATGTAGCTTAGTACTTAGTCCATGTTTGCATTATATCCTCATATTTTATATATATTATTCTTCTTAAATATCACGCTCTATCTACAAAATATGCAACAAATATATAATTTCATGATTTTATTTTATTCAAATATTTAATAAATTAATTTACCATATTTTTATTTAAAATTTTGAAATTATATTATATTTCTTTAAATAAATTTAACCAAACGTCCGATAAATGTACAAAATTATTTTATTAACACAGTGCATTCTAGAGGAATTTTGCAACACAATACTGTGGCAAGAGTAAAATTACACTTTAGTCTCATACGATAGGAGGTTCAATATTTTTGTCCTCTATTTTAAAGGACTTTCAAAATGGTTCTAAAATTAAAAAAATTTAACATATCTAGTTGACTAGTCATTTATTTTATGAAATTTTCAAAAAGATTCAAAAATTATAAAATTAGACACAGTTAGTCATATGCTTAACGTGATTTATGGGACTAAAAGTGTTGAGTTTTCTTAATTTTGAAACTATTTTAAAAATCTTGTAAAACATAGGATCAAATGTGTGTTGAATTTTGAAAATATTCCATATAATAGAGAACAAAAAAATATTAAACCCCTTATTATGTGGGACTAAAATTATAATTTTGGGCCGAAACAAGTGACTAAGTCAAAATTCCAAGACAAGTTGATTGATAAAAAAAAAAAAGAAAGAAGGAAGTGAAATATAAATAGTAAAAAGAAAATCATTTTCCAGGGAGGGAAATGAGCCAAGTCAAAGTGTCAAAGTTGAAGCCCTCACTCGGTTAACTATAATATTAATATAATAATAGTTAAGTTAAATAAGCGTGTGTGCTTAATTAATTAACAATTAAGAGCAAATAATGAAGTGAGTATTGTGGGTTTGTGCCACTTCCCTTCTCTCACATCCCATCTTTTTATTTATTTATTTGAAATCTCCATCTCTTAATTATTTGCATCTATATAAAGCCCCTCCTTCTTTATCCTCTTGTACTAATCCAACCCCACTCCTCTCAACATCCTTTCATCTCATCTCTCTCTCCCAAAAACAATATCTCCAATCCATCCATCATCAACTTTTAATCTCCATCCTGTCAATCAATCACACCTTTCCTTCTCCTTCTTCTTCTTCTTCTTCTTTTTACTTATTTAAGGTGTTGTAGAAGAATTACAAAAGGAGAAAGAAAAATAGAGAGATGGATCATCATCATCATCATCAGGATGCTAATAAACTAGTTTCAAGAATGAATTACATGAGTGATGATCAAGAGGAGGAATTGACGGACATCAGAAGAGGGCCGTGGACTGTTGATGAAGACTTCACCCTCATCAACTACATAGCTCATCATGGAGAAGGTCGCTGGAACTCTCTTGCTCGATCTGCTGGTACCCACCTATCTAAATATTACTTTTAATTGTTAATATATATAATCCTGCAAATGATCCATATCTGATCATTAATTTATAAAAGATTTCATTAATCTTATGTATGTAAAGAGAAGCAAAATTTTCCTTCTTTCCAAGATATATACATACATAATTAAGATGATGTGGTTAAGTGTCAGTACAAGAAAAGAATACAATAGTCATCATCTGATAAAAGCATAAAGTCGATTGAGGAATTTACGTGTGAAACTTTACCAATTAATTAAAACCCCACTTCTTCTTCCTTTATTCAGCAGCACTTGCAAATTTTTTTAACAGTTGTGTGTTGTGGGTGTGATGAAATGATTACAAGCTCATGTATTATGTACAGGCCTCAAGAGAACTGGGAAGAGCTGCAGATTGAGATGGTTGAACTATTTGCGTCCAGACGTTCGTCGTGGAAATATCACTCTTGAAGAACAGCTCTTGATTCTTGAACTCCATTCTCGTTGGGGCAATAGGTAATTCATTATAAATTTATACTAACTTGTAGAAATAATATTCATCAATCCTAGCTATCCATGGATATATATATATAAAGAGTTATATATTCATTTGTTCATGTTTATTATATATATAGGTGGTCGAAAATAGCTCAACATTTGCCTGGTAGAACTGACAATGAGATCAAGAACTACTGGCGGACACGGGTCCAAAAGCATGCTAAGCAGCTCAAATGTGACGTCAACAGCAAGCAATTCAAGGACACCATGCGTTACCTTTGGATGCCAAGATTAGTTGAGAGAATCCAAGCTGCCGCCGCCTCCTCCTCTGGTGGAGGTACCACGGCGGCAGTGGCCTCCTCTTCCACCAACACTAGTGCTTACCTCTTCAACAATCAAAACAGCACAACTACTCTTGACATGGGCTCATCTACAATTAATACACTGGGGCAGCCCAATACATTGACGCCGGAAAACTCGAGCGCCGCCGCATCCTCAGACTCTTTGGGGACGCCGGTTTCTGAGCTGACGGAGTGTTACAACAACTATCCAGTAGTCAACAATAATCAAGATTATTTTCCGGGGAATCAGAATATGTCTTATAGTTATGGTGATCAATCTTTAACCAGCCCCACTACAGCAGGCTACTTTAGCCAAGGGTTGGAATTCATGGAGCAAAACAGTGAGTGGATGGACGGTGCAGATGATGGATTGGACAGTTTGTGGAATGTTGATGACATGTGGTTCTTACAGCAGCAGCAGCAATTCAACAGCAATGCTTAGATGAGTTTTATATTAATGAACATAATTAAATTAATAATAATCAAGAAGATAAAAAAACCCTAGCTAGCGCTAGAAATATAAAATTATAATTGGTAGAATTTGTGGAGAGGGACAGATTTTTAAGTTTATGGTTGTATTCATTTCTTTTTGTTTCCGTAATTTGTAGTTTGAGGGAGAAATCAAGAAGAAATGTAACTTGATCATCTTATTCTTTGGAATTCAGTAATTAAGTATTGAAAGATATTATTATATGATTATATATTAATTCACTTGAAAGAAATTAATTAATAAATAAAATAATTAAGGGGTTAGATATATAATTAAAAAAATGGATGTTGTGAGTTAGTTTGCATAATTGATTCTACTAAACGTCATTGTTGCTTGTTATATTTTAATGTTTTGTATATGAGTTGTGGAATTTTGGTAACAGAGCAGCAAGCATTGGATTTGGGGCCTCAAAACCCACTCCCACCCAATGTCCTTTCTACATATTATAATTACCCAAAAAAAACCAAAAAGTAATGGAGCTGCAATGATATTAATTAGGGCGCTCGGGAGATGGAATATTCTGAATTTTATTATATATATATATAGAGCAAATTAATTAATCTCTTGATCTTATCACGATGATGATGTTGTATATATTGAAGTGGCACGTGATGAGTGCCTTACAACTTCATCCTATATCTATCCAAAAACCTCTTTTTTGCTTTCCATTGTCTCTAATTATTTGTACGGATCCCATTAACTATACAATTTCCTTTTGTCTGTCTGTGTCTGTGTGTCTTGCTACCATATTGGATTATTTAATATATATATATATAGAGAGAGAGAGATTGAAGTTGGGGTTATTTAATTATATAAGTTAAGCTTTATATTGCATTAATCCACAGTATGCCACTTTAAGTTGTTTATAATTTGAATAAGTTATCTTATTTATTATTGTTATATGTTGCTGATGATCATTCATTATTTGGTTATGTTATACATACCGCCAATAACTTGTTATTGATACAAATTAAGTCCATAAAATTCTATCTATTTCATAAATGAGCTTTGATGGGAGTTTTAGAATATGTATATTACGTACTGATTTTAGTCTTAATTACCTCTTATATATATTTAATCATTCAATAGTTTTATAAACTGGAATATCATGCATTATCTAAATTCAACCTATATACCCAATTACATACATATAGCAGTGTCAATATTTCAAAATTTGTATTTACATACTATAGAACAATCTAGTTAGCCTAGCCCCCCCCCCCCCCATTTACATTATATCATTT
>NW_011628044.1:288130-316933 GCF_000512975.1 Sesamum indicum
AGTCTATTCCCCCCCCCCCCCCCCATTTAATGAACAATCTAGTACAAATTCCAGGGTTGCCAAATAATCTTTTAATGAACAGAAATTTAAGTGAAAATGCTTTGATTTGATGAATCGGATCGACTATAAAATTCTACTCTAAAATCAACGGAATTTATTAAAAGATAACTCATTGTTAAGAGGTTTTTAATTATAATTGAAATTTTAAATAATAATAATAAAATCGTACAACAAATTAAAATACACAAAAGTTAATTCTTATGAATCATTGTATATTATAGAGATTAAATTAGACGGCGTATATAATGGTATGGGGATAAGATTAAAAAACGTGGTGAAATGGTTGAAGACCAATAGAAATAAAAGAAGATAGATATATAATCATATTGTAGATACATAGAGAAATATATATAGAGAGAGAAAGGGGAAGACAAAAGAGGAGGTGGCGGCGGGAATCTTTGTAGGCCGCGTGCCTTTTTGAGAGAAACCAGCAGAAGTGGCCCCAAAGAAAGAGGTGTTGAGGAGCGTCCACGTGTACACCTATTTAATTATTAATACGAAAAAGGAAAATATGTTTGGAGTTTGGGGTTCCTAGACGGAAGCACTCAAAGCCGCAACTCTTGAAATTCAGAAAGCTTCTAATGTTAAATTCTCCCTCCCCCCCTATTTCTTCATTTCCTATATATATATATATATCCTCTTCCAATTTAAATTACTCGCTAAGCTATACCAATACCATCCATTTTGGACAAACTTATTTTCAATTATTTATATTACAACTTAATATTAGTCGAGTCTACAACATCAATTTCCAACTTTTATAACTTGCCCCAACTAAATTGAGTTTGCCTTAGATCATAACCCATTAATATCTCATAAGTGATATATTCGATTCAAAGTTTCATTTGAAATTTGTATTGTAACAAAATACGTATCACGATTGAATACCTTTACATTATTCAATTAAAAGAGTTGTGCTAATGAAGTCCAATCTGGTACTAATGTTACTCATGTAAAGGATATTTTTATAACGCGATGTGTTATAAAAAATATATAATCGTGCATAACATGAATCAAAATTATGAGGTAAATAAAAATATGGATGCAAAAAATTGAAGAATTAAGAAAAAGGGGTATGAGGATATATAAAATGAAAAAGTGAAGTAGGAGTAATTAATGTTGAAATGATGTCAAGTAAAAAATGTGATAAGAATAGGCACCTGATTAATGATGACATGTACAAAACGTATACATACACGTAAGGAAGGGCAATGTATGATGTGTGTATCCATCAACACAATGAATGTGCAACTGGATTCCATTTCCACCACTTGTGTACATGTCCGGTTGATTTTTCTTACTTGCGACATTTAAATTGTTTCCAAGTCCTGATTTATGGTAGGGATAGAGTAGAAATGGAGTCTGAATTTCAGCAGCCCTTGAGACTTTTGAACAGTAACACGTGACATCTGCATCTCAAAAGTGGATGGTTACTGTCAATCAAATACATGCAGACTTGCTCCTATTCCTAATGCCAACCCTTTCAATCATCTAATATACATTTTTTCTTGACAGTCTATTATACAAAATATTTATTAAATAATTAATCATTCATTTTAAAAGATATTTGTATTTTTTTCAAATAACGATAATGTATTTATATTTATTACAAAATTTCAAGAGAAGCTTCAAATACTATATAAAATAATTTATGAAATCATTGCATATATCACTTCTAATCTTTAAGATATAATTATACAATTCATTTAATTTGTATAATTGTTTTTTGTATTAAAAAAATACAAGATCAATACTGCAGATAATTGACTATTCCAATCAATTAATTACATATTTGAGGATAAATGAAGAGTGGTAAGGAGTCTAATCAATTACATTTTCGGTATGAATGTTGATAGTTCATTGACGATCATATCTTATCTTGAATAATAATTTACATCTTTTTTCTACCTAAACAGGCATTTGCTTTTCCTGATGAAAATGAGGGATCAAGATGTGACTTAAATGAAAATTCCTTAAAGAGAAAAAAAAAGATTTGTGGAGACGTACATATATATAGTGTGCAATGACAACTTGGAAGCTGGTTTTAGTGGTAAGATGCCCAATCCTCCTTAATTAGTTTAGGAGGGTTTGAACTACATATGCTAAATTAGCTAAATAATTTGGGAAGTTGCATTATAATTAATTTAAACATGGATTGACTTCTCAATTAAGAAATCAGTCTTGTTTGATTCAAAATCTAGTACCACAACTTATTTAGTCAAACATTTCTCTTCAATTCTTTATTTTTTTTTTTTTTGAAAAAGAAAAAGAGAGAAAGAGGGGGTCAATTTGCGGATCCAGCCCAAACAGATCGTGTCTGCATTTCAAACTCTTAAAAACTGAAGGTCAAAGGCTCATCATCATAATCAACATTGATAATGGGGTTTAATTACACAGTAATAGAGTCAACAGTTTTACTTAATTAGTGGATGGTTCAACGGCTAAGAAAATCTAGATTTTGTTTCTAATCACGAATCTAATTATTAATTAATGGACACGCTAGTCGTCTTAGGAACTTCATTTTGACATTCCAGAACAAGATTATATTAGTAATAGGGGTAATGTAATCAGAATTAGCACCCTAATTAATCTGTTGACTTGACTTGACATGAGATTTTATAAATAATTAATTTTTTTAATATAAACTAATTAAAATTAAGCAGGGGTGAAAGAGAAGATATAGTTATTGTGAATAAGTCGTGGAATATGGTGGCAGCTAGGTATCATTAATTACTTCCCTCTAACAAGTTAGTACTTGTGTTAGTTAAAATTTATTAAATTTGTAGATATTAACAAAAAATTATAAGAAAATTTATATTAATTGTCGATTAATTTATTACTTAATTTATTGCAGGTTAAATAAATTTTTTTGTATCAAATCACCCTCACACGTCTTCACGTATTAATACATATAAAAAGATATATATCTTTACCATTATAAAAGTAGTTTTAGTTTGAAAAAAAAAATATTTCACCTACAATAAGTCAGTAATCAGTTAATCGAGTGTAAATATAAATTTTTATTCAGTTTTTTTTGTTAATATCAATCAATTCAATTTTTTTTTCAATCAATGGACTTATTTGTTAAAATGAAACAAATCTAAAAGGGTGTTAGATGTAATTTTTTAAACTACAAAGGTTTAGGTATAATTACACCAAGTTTAAAATGAAGGGAGTGTAGTTATATGTAATTAAATTGGAGGAGGGAGTAGAGTAAATAAGTGTAATTGTTTGTAGAAGTCGAAATGAACCCACGACCCGGCCCTTTTGTTTTAAATTTAGGCATTAGTGAAATTAAAATGATTATTTAATTTTGTTGAATAATAATGCATTATAAAAGAAAATGTAGAAAAGATGAGGTATGTAGTGTTGTGGGTTGGAAGGGTGGTCTGTTGTTCCACCTGACACACACTTGTTTTCTGATTCTCAGATATGAAATGAAATGATGGTTTTGCTGGAATAAATGAAGATGTGAAAGAGAGGAGGGTGATGTAATGATCATAAGTTAGATAAGTTTAGTAGTAAAACATACATGAAAATGAAAAAGCAATAGAGAACAATAGGGAATAGGATCATACTGCTACAGCTACATCGTACACAAAATCTGCATCACTACTACTACTACTACTGCAACTAGCTAATCCTCTGGGAGAGGGAGAGGGGATAGAGGCATTTTGAAATGATTAAGACGGGCTGTAACATCCCCTAATCTACAACTATATGTAGCCTTCTTGTACTCTCCCCAAGTAAAGCTTCTATATATTGGATTTGGATTTGGATTATTGTGGGAGTGGGAGTTGCATGTTATTGTGGCATCCAATGGTGGAGCTGCAAAGTATGCCATTGACCTTCTCGCCTTGTACGACTTCATCACCACTCTGTGTTTTACGCTCACAAACCTCTCATTAGTCATTACCTGATCACATCACAAATTCAGAATTAAATGGGGAGTAGTGTGTGTGTGCTCATCACTCTCTTTTTGATGTTTGAATTCAATGGGTGGACATTACTTTTCAGTTTCAGTTTCAGCATATCCCTCACTCAACCCCAACCCCAACCCCAACCCCATTGTTTAATTTAAAACAAAGAAACAAAAGGGTACTACCATCTTTCACTGACCTTCAACACGTCACCCACGTTGACACAGAAGGCTGACTCTGGGTGTGGCTTCACTGGGACCCACACCCCTTCCTCCAACGATATTTCAAGTCCCTCTACCCCGTTGGATCTCAGCAGCGTCAGCATCTGAGGGTCTGTGTGCTCCCCAAACCCAATCCTAACATCATCGCAGGGTGGGTAGTGATTTAGCCTCAGCACACAGTCGCTCTCAACGTCCCTGATTAGCCCTGTGAAGTGGGAGGAGGGTGGGTATGCCCCACCCAACCCTTCTCCAATCAAATCCAGTACTTCACATGCCAGCTCCCTAACTGCTTCCACATAACCAATCACTGCACACCTGCCATGCCAATTCCCATCAATCAACACCCATCTTTTTTATTTTGATTTTTAATCTCAGACATCGATATATAGATATATATATACACACACACTCCATTTCATTGCTAGTCAACTGATGGTCTGGATTTAATGCTGATGATAGTCAACTTTGGGAAATGGAAGTAGATTTGAGAGATGGGAGGGAGAGTGCAGTGTGCAATGTGCTTGTTTTGGTAAAAAATGGTGACATAGGTTATCCCCCACATCTGGCAAGTTTTTTCTGATTTGATTGCTCCTCCACTCTCTCTCTCTCTCTCTCTCTCTCTCTCTCTCTCTCTCTCTCTCTCTCTCTCATCTTCTTCTTCTTCTTCTTCTTCTTCTTCTTCTAATTGTTAAAAAGAGTACGCCACCCACTGCCACTGCCACTGCCACTCCCACACCCACAGTCCCACTGCATCATCATATCTATCCATCCATCTTTCTCTCAATTCTCACTTGGATTAAGTACCTTCCCACTCTCATACACCGTACCGGCTACTCACACACCTACACCACTTTCCTCTTTCCCAGTGTATCCTATTATCCTAATCCACTTTTTCATTATCCTTTTAAATCGAACCAAAATCAATTTTTCTGTCCACATAGTCTCCACCAAATTTGGTTCCCTACTTTTCTTCCAAGTGGGTAACAAGTACACAATTAAGCTGATCCAAGTTGGAGTTTGAGAAAAACTTTGAACTATAATGTTGTAATATTTTTTGAAATATTAATAGAAAAAACACCCCCAACGTGATCGTCCATCTAGCCATCCATCCTCGCCTACCTAGGTTGAAATTGACAATTAAGGATATATATGTGGAGGATCGAAACGGGAAACAATTGATATATCAAAATGTGGTAGTGGAACTTCAATGAAAAATACAAGGAGGTAGGAGTGCAGATGTGGATTCCTGAAACAAATCTTCCTACCCCTGCAGCCATTGTCTGTCCAACAATTTCACTATGATCTATCTAATGTATCTGTATATGTCCCCCTTCTACATACATACCAACCATATATAACATATCTATATCTATATATATATGTATATAAATATAAATATATATCCACCCTGCAACCAAATTTTAGTACCATATATATAAGAAAGTGGGCGCCCTTAATTTAAAAGAGTACGTAGTTGGAAAAACACATGGCTGCCCTATATATCCTTATAGCTTGGGTCCCCATATTGTATACACCAGTTTGTCCAACGCTCTACATACAAATTATTGATGATACATATCAAAACCTTAATTTGTATACCTCCCAACAAAATTCCTCATGATCCTTTCAATAACTAATTGAGAAGAGAGAGAGAGAAGCAAGACCATCTGGACCAAGCTAGCTACAAACATATATATATATATATATGTACATAAATACTAAAACCTGATTTGCATCTTATATTATTAATTTATGTACGTACTCTATCATATCATATGCACATTTAATCAGATTATTGTAATAGATATGATGATATGTGTTGCAACGTGCGTAGAGGTGGGTGATGAGGATGGATAGAGGTGGAGAATATATATTAATGAGTGATGATGAGGAGTGTGTGTGCGTGTACCTGAAGTTGTTTGAATCTTGAGAAATATATTTATTAGAGTTGTGGAGTAGAGAAGTGATGAAATGAGGGTTTGTCTGGAGAAGAAGATATTCGACTTCTCCCATGTCACCCTTCAACCCTATGTTCTTGCATCCATAACCATATGGGTTGGCGGGCCCCGCCCGCTGCTTCTCGGACAGGGGTTTGGAGAAAAACTTGTGGGCTTCTTCTTCCATCTGGGTAATAATGTGGTGTGGGACGCCATGGTTGATCACTTTGAAGAAACCGTATTCTTCACAAGCTTTGACAATCTGTTTTGAGGTTGCTGAGCGGTTTGATTTTGATGAGAGAAGGTCTATTATGGGGAGTTGAAAGTCATCTCTTATTTTCTCCTCCATTCTCAAACCCACAACCATCTATGCTTTTGGTTGTTTGTTTTTCTGAAGAAAGGTAGCAATATATATATATATAGAGAGAGAGAGAGAGAGAGTATTATATATGTGTTTTAATTATATTCTTGTTATTTTTGGTGGGAATGGGAATTATGGGATGGGTGAATGAGGAGTTTCAAACTAACAAGTTTATGTCATGAGTCAAGAAGGTTGACTTTTTGGCTGAATGTCATCTTTCATCCACACACACACCTCATTTGATTATCTTACCAATTATTTTTGAGCTTACAAATTCGTTTCATTTTGGATTCTCATGCTATATACATGATGACCTTCATTAATTTGCCCCAAACAAATATCCAAAATGACCTTCATATATATATTATTGATAGGGGAATTAATTAGTTATGATTGAAAATGAATCAATAATTGGGGTTTGTTGTTGACTAGTGTTGTACATAATACATATGTAGCATCAATCAAGTGAATCAATAATTGATGACATGCTTAGAAAACATCATATCTCATATATATAATTAATTCATTTATGCTTTCATACCATTAACCGCATTCCAATCTTTTAATTTTGTATTTCCCTCTCATCTACCTAAAAATTACTTATATTTTTTTAATGGAATAAATATATAATATAATATAATTTTTTCTTTAAATGTACATATCAAGACGAGTGATCTTCTCTAATTTATTAGCTGTGGAGTTTGAGATTTGAATGAAAACTTCAACAATAAATACAAAATTATATTAAAAAATAGTTTAGAAATTAAACCTCAAACATCAAGAATAACTACTCATTTATTAAATGTCTAAATTTAAAAACATTTATCAATTGAATTTACAAAAATTTGAAATCATCAAAATAGGAATGAAGAGATACTCCAATAAAATTAAATTTGATTAATTGTTATGTCTTATTGACTTTACTATTTGTTGGATGTAACATAAAATAATAGTTTTATACTACTGTGTAGTCAATATTATATTTTTTTTTATTATATAATCTTATTTTACAACATAATTTTCAATCTTCAAGTTACAATATGCTAACTTTTCACGAATTATTTTTAAAGAGAAAAAGGAAAAAATGTGAATTTTAGGAAACTTATCAAATAACTTATTATAACGAAATAATTAATACCTAGATAGGAAGTTATCAATACAAATGTTTAATTAATATCCTCTCAAAAGAAAAATAATTTTTTAATTAATATAAAAATCAAATGTTAAGCAAATATATTAATTAACATAATATTGAACGAAATAATTAAAAATCAAAGTTAGTGGAGGATCCACATCAAATTTCTATATACATATTTCATAAACTCATAAATTACAATAACTGATAAAGGAAAAAAAACAATTAATTAGTGTTTCAGATCAATTATTTTATTGCATAAATGGACATGTAATTATCTATAATAAAAACAAACATTCTTATGAAATACTTAATAATTTTTTTTTTAAAAAAAAATGTACATATCAAGACGAGTGATCTTCTCTAATTTATTAGCTATGGAGTTTGAGATTTGAATGAAAACTTCAACAATAAATACAAAATTATATTAAAAAATAGTTTAGAAATTAAACCTCAAACATCAAGAATAACTACTCACTTATTAAATGTCTAAATTTAAAAACATTTATCAAATATTTTGAATTAACATTCTAGATCAATGTGAGCTTCATGGTTCTTTAACTTCTTGGACGATTGGAGATGTAATTATCTACAATTAAAAATAATTATAAAATTTATATAAATTTAGTTTGATAGTTGAATTTTTTATCAGAATATTTGGAAAAATTAAATCAATCAATTAGATTTTCATGCAAAATAATTTTATGAATTTTCTTTGTTAACTGATATTTTTTCAACAAATTAATTCTTTCTAAAATTAAACCAACCAATTAGACTTTTTGTAGATAATTAAATAATTTTAGAATTTTAGTTGCAATTGAACAATTGAGGTCAAATATAAATAATAATAGAAAATAGATAATAGATATGTTCAATTTAAAAATTATATATATTCCTCATAATTTTAGCATTTCTATATACATTTATAGGGTGAATTTCTTTTGAGGTTTGACATAATTACGAATATCTCTCATGTTTGAAAAATTACCACTACCCTCTTGATTTTAACGATTATTTCACAATTAGCCTAATCGGTCGATTTTCATCAATTTTTTGTGATTAACTGATAAAAATACCCTTGTAAATTAAAAATTATTAGTCTATATATTTTTCATTTTTTTTATGGGTTAAGTGAATAGTTTTTTTTTTAATTTTTTCATCCACCTCGTCTGATTTTTTTAAAAAGTAAAATAATATTGTAAGGGCAAAGTTGACAATTTCATACATTCGTTCAGGGATTACATAATTTTATCAAAAATTACGAGAATTTTATAATTTTTCAAACAATAAAATTGCATTTGTAATTATATCAAATTTTAGAGGAGACGGATACAATTTAGCATATAGATATATATGTGTGTGGAGGGGGGGTGTCAAGTGTGCGTCGGTGAAATTAAGTAGAAGTAGATATATATGGTGGAAAGGAAAAAGGGTTCCACAACGAAGAATTTGAATAAACGAGGAGAAAAGAAACAAAAACAGGAAAAAGGTAGGAGGGAGGGAGGGAAGGGTCCTCTCCCCCAATGCCCTAATACTCCAACAGTTGTTCATCACTCCATTCTACAACAATCAGCCCATACTCCTTTGATTTTCTTTTTATTTGTTTGTAGGGTATGAGGACCAAACACAGGAAAAAAAAAAAATAAATCTGGTTGCTTCCTTCAACTGTCACATTCTCTCAATTGTATTATCAATTATGGCTCAATATTCTTTATTTTTCAAACAAAAAAGATGACGTAGTTGTGAAATAATTGGAGACTGGAGTAGGAGTTAGGCATATATCTATATATATATATATATATATATATATGGGGGAAAATGCAATTTCCCCCATTGTGATTTGAAAATTGAGTAAAAAAATATTTTTGTGACAAATAAAATAACAAATTACTTCCTGTATTTTGAAAAAAGAAGTAAATTACCCCATATCTAAAATCATAGAAGGGGTAATTTGCTTCATTTTTTGAAACACAGAGAGATAATTTACTAATTCTTTTTTTATAGGGAAGTATTTGCTCATTTTACATATTATATAAGATTAAATTGCATTCAACCCTAAATATATATATATATATATATGGTACGTAGAAGAGTTGAATGAATGGTGGAAAATTAAGTGGTTCGTTATTATAGTACGTATAATTAGCAAGTGTGTGACATTATATATATATATATATATAACCATGTTTTAATGTTCTAGTAGTAGTAGTAGTAGTGTCCCATGTTTCTTTCCTAATAATTAAGGCAGATTTGTTGGTAGTTATACCTATATATATATATATATATACCTTAATTTGGATGCCCACAACTCATAATTGTCCACTGCACCTGCAAGTACAACTATTATTTTTTTAAAATAGGTGATAAACAAGTTAATTAAATTAGCTATTTTGTAATCTATTTAAATATTTTTATTTTATAATATTAAATTAAATTAATAAGAGTAAGTATTCATTTGACCTTACTTTGTTGTTCTTATTTTTGTAATTTTCATACATTGCAACAAAGCCCACAGATCACTAATCAACCAATGAAGTTGGTTGCGTATTTGATGGCAACCATGAAACCAACTTTCAGGGGTTGAATCTGAAATATTCCAAGTCGAGAGCCCTAAGAATGGGCGTCGAGGGTTCTATTGAGACTTGCACTAACTATTGCGTCCATAAGATGGGTGTCGTGTTTCATAGACGACAGACGTATGACGTCTATATAAGGTTGTCAAGCCGACTGAACTGACTTGCGCGAAGTCGTCATATGGAAGCCCTTAAGGTTTGGTCGGTATAACTTGAACTCCTCAACTCCAATAATAGATTTAGTCCACAAACTTAAGGATCCATACAGTCAATATGGGACGACTGTATCTAGGGCCTAGTAAAAGATGACCATGTTCTGATTTGGTTATTATAAGTCTTGTTCCAGTGCAGTTAGAACGTGTATGAAGATCGATTCCAAGAGAGGATCCGTCGCTTATCGAGATGTTGATAGCGATCTCCTATGCGTTCTGATGTATATTGTGCTCTGGGAGTCTATGGCCACGGGGGGTGATCAAATAAGAACGTGTTCTTTTATGTTGATCAAGTGGAGAAACATAATCAGAATATTAAGTATAAATGTCTAGTCTAGGATGGGAATCGATGACCAATTCCATGCCCTAGCTAAGACCGGGAGATGGCTGACGAAAGGACAGTACCCGCATGACACTCGGTAGCCTTAAAGTTCACGCCATTTTCATCTATTCTCTAATATGACATAAGTCATTACTAGACGGCCACACATGGTGACTGGTGCTTTTGAATTAAGTGTCAATTGGATAAATTTAATTAATTGAATAAATATAAAATAATAAAAATTAATAAATATTATAAAACATGAATAATTAAAAAAAGTATATTAATACAAAAATTATTTAATTATAATAATGTAAAAATCTAATCTAACTCCTCCTCGTTAGTGACGTCCATGTCGTCCTCATTCGAGGGGAGGGGCTGGAGGTAGTGTTGCGGTTGAGGAGGAGGCCCGCATCTCCCTCATTATGGCCATCATGAGCTTGAGGCGACTGATACGATTTTCCATGGCCGAGATTAGCGGTGGCAGTGGTGGTGTCAGTTGGGGTGGCGATGGTGATGTGAATGTGCAGTTGGAGATGTGGACCTCAAAATCAAGGCAAAATCCCTAGCCCTTGTTCTTGCCCCCTACTACAGCCAGCTAGATCTATTGCTCCGTCATTGCCATCGAAGCCTCCGATTCGACAAGGACATCGTGGTCCTCGACCATGGGCTGAGGCTGACGATCCTCCTTCATCTTCTGAAACGTCTCTTGCAAAACAAACAAATTTGTTAGTATTTTTAATGAAGAATTTAATTATTAAAAAATATAATAATAATAATTTAGGTACTTACCGCCATCCCCAGCGCCCTTGGCCCACTCCAGCCGCCAACCTCTTTTTTCTTGTAGCGTCACTCAAATAATTCCATTTGCTTGGGTAGCCGATCGAGCTCTTTCTCCTGTAGAAGAAAAAATAGTTAGTATCGATTTTAAAAAATAAAGATAAATCATCGTATTTACTTACCAACTTCTTCTTGTGCATGCCGAAAAGAAGACCCCCTCCCCCCGGTACACAATCGAGGATGCAGTGTAGGTTGCCGTCCGATTGACCTTATTCTTCGAGAACTCCTGCTGGAAGTTCTCACTAGCCCAGTATGTCTGTGGCTCTCCCCACACCTCGTTGGGCAGCGAGAGTGGCCTGACCAGGCTGGATCCGGCCACAAAAAAGGTCTTTCGAATGTACTTGCCAGCGCATATGTGGAAGACCCGAAACATGGATTCACCGTTATAGTTGCACCAGTAGGTCATCTGCAGAAAAAAAAAAAACAAAATATTTGTAAAATTTACTACATAATTAGATTATTACGTAAAATTAAATTAATTTAAATTTTATTATCTTCATGCTCTCGACCCATAAATGTTGGTGCTCTGATGGCACGTGCCTCAGACACGGCCATGGGTGGGGCAAATGTCCTCGCACCTGCATTGATGTACTCGTGGAACCAGCAGTCGGTCCTTAAAGAACATGTTATATTACACATTTTCAAGTTAAAATAATTAATATTAAAAAAAAATAGGTAAACAAATTTACCACGCGATCATGGTGGGGGGCCTGATGGTGGTAGTGGAACACCCGCTGTGGTGGCAAGCTGTTGTAACGTGTCATCAGTGACCTGTGCAACTGCAGATGTTCCAGCATTATGTGGAGTCTACGAGGCGGGGAACGGTGCGATCGTATCAGGTGGTGTGGGAGGTTGAAGAACTGCTTCCCCAACCTGGAAAGCATCTGACGATACTGGTGGAAATGGCAAGCCACAACTACAACCACGCCGTCGACCATGCTGTACCAGCAGCATACTAGTAGACATTATTCAAACAAATTATTGAGAAGTACTAGTCTAAATTTTCTGATTATTGACATTAATATGAAAATAAAAAAAATATACTAATTTTTGTGATTATTATGTAAAAATATTAGTATTGAGCAAATTGGTCTAAGATTTTTTATTATTGACATTATTATGTAAACATCTATTAATTGGAATATTGTTCCAAGTTTTGTGATTATTTACATTTATTATGTAAAAATATTAATATTGAAAAAATTGGTCAAAAAAAATTTACTAATGTGATTATTATGTAAAAGTTTATTAATGAAAATATTGTTCCAATTTTTGCGATTATTTATATTTATTATGTAAAAATATTAATATTGGTAAAATTGATCAAAATTTTTTTATTAATGTGATTATTATGTAAAAATTTATTAATTAAAATATTATCCCAATTCTTTTTATTATTTATATATATTATGTAAAAATATTAATCTTGTGGAAATTGATCAAAAAAACTTTATTAATGTGATTATTATTAAAAAATTTATTAATATTGTTCCAGTTTCTGTGATTATTTATATTTATTATGTAAAATTAATATTGGTGAAATTGATCAATTTTTTTTACATAAATTCCATGAATTACACAATAAATTAAAAATAAATTGTATAAATCACTCAATAAATTATACATAAATTGCATAAATTACAATAAATAACATAAATTGCATAAATTACTCATTTAAATTGTACATAAATTGCAGAAATTTTTAAAAATAAAAAAAAATGATAGAAAACTTTTAAAATTAAAAAAAAAATTCTTCCAATTTTTCAAAAATTAAAAAAGATATATAGAAAATGTTAAAAATTACCAAAAATTTACAGAAAATATTTAAAAATTATAAAAAATTTACAGAAAATTAGAAAAATTAAAATATTATAGAAAATTAGGAAATTACAAAAAATTAAAAAAAATATTTTCAGAAATTTATTTAGACGAAATTAAATTTTTCAAAAAAAATTAAAAATTCAGAATTTTTTTTCAAAAAACCAAAATTTAATATAAAAAAACAGCCGAATTTTTTTGCGAAAACTAGCTGAAATTTTGTTTAAAAAAACCAGGGGTTTATTTTTATACCAAAATGGGGGCAAAAATAGAATAAAAGTGTGGTAAAAAAAAGAAAAAGAAATAGTAAAATGGTGGAGGGGGGAGCGGGTATCAAAGAGAAAAGTGGGGTGTTAAAAAAAAAAAAAAAAAACAACAACAGCCGTTTGATTCCACTTACCTCTGCATGGCGGTGAAGCTGAGTACCAGGTGAGGCAATCGACTGAGGAGAGTGAGGGAGGAAGAGGGAGGGAGAAAGGAAAAAATCTGTTAAAAGTTGTATATATATTGATTTTTGGAGCGAGCTTTGGAACGGGCAATTTTAAAAAAAAAATCGTTCCTAACATCGTTCCCAGTAATAAAAACGACACCTTTTCTGTTGACGAGCATTATTTAAAAAATCGTCCCTATAGTTTAACCGTTCCCGATGAACGTCCCCAAAAAAACAAATCGATATCGTTTTGTTTTGAAACGAGATCGTTCCTAATTATTACAAACTGTTCCTAATTGTGTCTCAAAATTATTTTTTCAAAAATTTCAGAAAAATAAAAAATATAGAAAAAATCATCACAGACATGTTAATGATCAGAAAAAAGTAGACCAACAATTAATTAAGAGCATTGAAAATGTATAATGCTATAAATTAATTCATAAATGTTCAAGAGATCACGTATATATGTATATATATATATATAATTATTAGTCTTACATAGATGTAAATAGCATCTTATACTGCTGTATTGGATCGCGTAATAAGACCGTTAAAATTTTAATCAGACCGTTGAATATTATTAAATCTAGAAAAGACTACATTCAACAAGTTTCATATATTTTTGTTATATGGATGCTGAGATATCAGATCTGATGCACAATTCATGATGTTAAAAATGATGCAACTGTCCATCAGACTATTTGATTTTAGATCAATCGCTAGATATGTTCACATATGGAAAATATTGTTATACATTTAAATTTGGAATTAATCAGGATCTCAGATGTTGAGATATCATAATCGGGAACTGAACGAGCAATTTGTGGACATATTTAAGGATGGTCTCTGGAGCTCTTTTAGGAACGGGTACAGAAACACATATTTTTAGCCGTTAAAAAATAATTGTTAATTTATATTCTGACCGTTGAAATATAGTCGTTGTATTTCATTTAGAACGGTTTCAATAACACTAAAGAAATGATACAAAAAATCGTTCCAATGTGTACTGAGTTTTGGAACACTTTTAGAAACACATAAGTTCTTAAATAAAACTAATAATTTGGAATGGTTTTTCTATAATTGATTAAGTGTGTTCCAAAATTGTTTCAAATTGTACCTCATTTTAAAATACATTTTTGAACTGTCATTTACATCCATTGCAACACATATATGAACAGTTGACTCAAGAACGTTCTAATTCTAATATAGTATTCTAAATAGAGTTTCAATTATTTACGATTACTACTTTGGAATGGTGTTTGAAACAGAATTAGTGTATGGAACTCATCTTGGAACAATGTGGCTATTCCAAACTTATAATCCCAAAAAAAGGTAGAAGACGTCATTACCGTCCCAAGATGGCCAAATAGCTCACCTGTTTTTGTAGTGGTATACATACAATAAGTACATGAAATATCTCTTGTGTGTGTTTGTGTGTGTATAGTGTTATATATATATATATCATTTTGTATACAATACCAAAGACAACACTACTTCTTCTTCGCACTTATCATCTTGACAACTCTCTTCTCCCTCTTTTTTTCTCTATTATTGTTCTTCTTGAACTAATTTTAAATTAGAGTGAAGTCCTCTTGAGTTTGATATACTAAGTTAATAGTATAATCAAGTTTCTTATATTACATACACGCTACATCTAGCAAAGTTTGATGTAGACCACCTTTGGTGTAGTGTGTGTTCGACGTGGAGGAGATCTCGTTGATCTTTGAGTGAGCATACGGTTGGAGGAGAAAAGTTTAAAGAAAGTCTTCAAATCAGAAAGGTAAAATTTCGTGATTAGATTTCTATCACTCTATATTACAATAGTCGGTTGTTTTATTTTAAACTTGTGTTATGCTTGTTGAGTGCCAAACGCCCGGGATTAAGGAACTGGTTCCTTTCGGTTTAAAATTTAAATATATTTATTTTTATACTTGCGTTGCATTCTTGTCAAGTCCTGAACCATACTGATTTTTTCACTATTACCACCTTAAATTCATCCCTATATATGTATATGATTCTCATTCTCCATTTAATTTGCGGAATATTACTCAATCAATATTTGGGGAAATATTCTCCAGATAATTTAATTCTTTATGTTATGTCTAGCGGGGCTCCATCGATTTAATTAATTAGCTTATCAAATAAGTTGATGACTTATAAAAATTATTATTTCAATTTTATGTTGAAATTAATTACCAATAATTTCATGCACTTATATCAAAGACTAAAATAGTGTCTCAACTTAACATCATTTTCAAGATATATAATAGTGTTTGCATGTGATGTTTCATTTCATAATTTTCAACAAATAGTAGTCCACAGATGGATTTTATATATGAAATTTAGAATTTGTGGGACTAGCTACCTAGCTTGCTTTCAATAATTGAATGCAAAAATATCTATATATATATATGCTAGATATATGATTATGTATTTCTTTTCTTTTTTAATTTTGGATCATTCATATATATATCAGTAATATAAATAATTAACAATAAAAGAATTTATATATATATATATAGTACAAATTTATAATAACTATTAAAATAGAGAAAAAAATATTTATATATATTAAAAGTAGATAGATGTCCAGGATGATGATGAGATTGGAGTGCATAAAATGCATAATTATATTATGTGCTATATATATATATTAAAAGAGGGGTATGTAGGCATTGACTATATATGTTAGATGACATTATGACTCTACCTATTAACTTAGAAAATGACACTCACTAATAGCTACCTCGCGGTTAAATGTAGGGTAATAAAATCCTACTTACCTTATGCTAATATCTGCATCTATACCTACCATGCACACCTATATATATATATGTATCATTAATTATATATAATTTGAGTGGGTCTTAAAATTTAAAATTTATCACTTCCACACACTTTGTTTTTTGTGTGTGTGTGTATATCTGTAACCATCTAATATCTTTTTCAAAGATGACTATAAATGTTAGATTTTGTATAATACGTAAATGAATTCAAATTATAATTAAATAGATTTATCATCTTAAACTTGTACAAATATAAAAAATAAATTAGTGAAGATTTCCATTTTATATTTGCTTCTTATTGTCATTGTCCCAAATCATGAAGAAACAATTCACAATCACTTAATAATAGATGGAGGAAAGGTTAATTAGAATTATGCAGCAGAATATTATGAGTATTAATTGATTTAGGCATGATGGCTATACATCCGGCTGACATGCATCCATTATTGTTTGCATAATTAAAAGCATCCTATGATTGCAAATCCCATTCATTTATTTTCAAGAATTGTAAATCATGATGAGGTTTATTTCTTTAAATAGAAACTAGGCCCTGCCCTGCTCCACCTATTCTAATTATTTGGTGATGGTACAGTATGTATGTTGATTTAATCTTTGATTCTAGGGATAGATGTTATTAAAATAAAAAAAAAATGGTATGATATACGTAATTTTAGTAATAATATTTGATTATATAAAAAGGGATATGTGTCATTGGTGATTATTATATGGAATGGTGTGACATCTTGGGAATACTAATAATGATGTTTGTTGCATATGTAATCCAATGTGTGTTTTCGTGAGAGTTAAGAATAATGGGTGTCGGAGCCAGCCCAGTATCTAACTTTTGGGCTAAAGGATTCTGTATATATCCCCGGCCCATGAGCGATGAGTATTTCAATTACTTTCTTCATCTGTTTCATTCTGTCCAAGTAATTATACACATAAAGAAACTTGTCTTTCTATCCTTGCAACTTGGAATTGAAGACACCATCATTAACCTCTGCACTACTCTCCATTAAAATTGTTGTTGTTGTTGTTTCAAGGTCTACAAACCTGAATTTTTCAAACTCTACTTGTGATTTTATTTCAGAAAAATGGTCAGAATTGAAACAATATTATTAGTAATGGAATTAAGTGTGAACACAGTAACAGGCCCCCCACCCCCACCCCCACTATTTTCAGAAACACCTTTTGATTTCAGTCTTGGGACAGCTCATTTTTTTGGGTACAATTTATTGACCCTGTTTTTCTGGAGTTCAACTCTACCCCCTTTGTCCTTTGCACTTTTTATTTATTCTAAATATATAATATGCTTCTCTCTTTCTAATTGGATTTTTCTTTTTTTCTTTCACTCTGTCACATCAAATACCACAAACTTGGAAATTAATGCTCTATCTATGCTGCATCATTGTGTTTTCTAGTTAATTACCATTTCTTTTCTCTCAAATTAACACTCACTTATATATTTTCATTTCTTCAACATTTTAATTATGACTAATATATGTAATCAAGAATTAGCAGTCCAAAGGAGGTTATAATTAAAGGGGTCATCAAACTCAAAAAACATTCCCATTCATCATGTTGAAGATTGTAAAACACATATCATATACTTTTTGCAACTCGTTAGTACAAAAATATTCAAGCTTAATTAGTAGATAGTTAAAAAAAACTTTAATTAATAAGCTCATTCCATTGTTGATAAGGAGTAGTACTCCTTGTTTATTGTTGCTCTATTTGTAAGGGAGTAGTACTTCTTGTTTATGGCTTTGCTAGAAATTGAAGGGAGGTAGCTCTCCCCGCTGTAACTATTTTGTGAATTTTAATATAGAAGGATTGGGGACTACGAAAAGTTCCCCCCACCTCTAGGTGGTTTTTATTATTAAAAAAAATAATAATAAAAAAAAAGCTCATTCCATTGTGTCCAATCAAAAGGATTTTAACTAAAAGGAGTGAGAATATATATATATATATTAATGGGATGGAGGGGGAAGAAGAAGATGGATCCACATCCAATAATACAGTGTATATGGTAATTGGTTGTACATGGAGTGCAAGCAGTCACGAGATAAAAAAACTCTTTCCACACATCACTGCAAGAATATTTATTCTCATACTACTTTTCACCCCAACAACATATAAAACAACCAAACTCAGGGACTCAACCCCCACACCATCTCTATATTTGGCTATCTGCCCATCTAATACAATTCAAATTCATGGCCCTACCACAAGAATATACACTGTCCAGCTTTTACTCAATCACATAATATATATATCCAATTACAAACACCACCTTTTCTTTTTTATTACATTTCTAACACTAATCCCAATTTATTACAACCAAAAAAAAAATAAGAGTCAAGTTTCCCAAAGGTGTTTCTTGATGACAATACTGATCCACATAGAAACACTTGTAAATTTGAATAGCTCAGGAGGGATAGACAAGGAAGGAGAACGTGAGTTGGACGGGAACGAAGAAAAAAAGTAGATGAGGCCAACACCAAAATACTCCGGTGTGGCATCCAAAACCACATAAAAAATAGGAAAAGACCACAACAAATGGGGTCTTACAAGGTCAAGAAAAGGTCTTACAAGGTCAAGAAAACAATCAAAGGGAGAAAAATAAAAGGCAACAAGTCAAAAAATAAAAATAAAAAGAAAAAAAAGCTCAGGTAGGATAGCACCCAGTGAACTAGCGTGAACAAGTATACACCGATTGCCCATTAATCTTCATCATACAAATTATATGAACCAAGATTTTCTCCTCTTGTATCAAGGCTTCCTCCCTTTGTAAGCCCATCAAAGTCAGTGATTTCATCAAACTCATACCCTGCACCATCCACCAACACATGTTTTAATTTATAAATGAGATGAATATGAACCCACCAACCCTAACTCAAAATACAAATCAACCCCTAATAATTATACATATATATATATATTGTGTGCTAATGCATATATACATAAAACTTGCAAGAAAAGGTGATGCATATAAGAAAGTAGTTGCAAAAACTTGAGAAACGGAACATTAGTAGTAAATATGGAAGCATATATGTCTTCTCTCTCTCTCTCTATATATATATATATATATATATATGTTTAAGTTGCTCTGAGTGTGTGTTGTGCATACCTAGTAGTTGTGAAAATTCCAGGGTTACTTTCTGCTTTGCAATCTTTTCTCTGTCTACCATGGGAAATACTAGATGAATACAAGGAGAGAGAGAGATTGATGGTGGTGAGAATGAGATAGAGAAAAAGGAATTATGAAGAAAGGTAAGGAGGAGAGAAGGGGGGGATTTTATGGACAGGCACAGGCAGTGGGGTGTCCTTACGGACCTGACTGTCACAGCTACAATATGAAGGCCCAGAAAGAATGTTAATAACTACGTAGTAAGCACGTGGACGCCCCGCCCCACCGCAGTAAAAACCAACAAACCTAACCTCCTCCCACTATATATAACTAGTTTTAATTCACAATTATATTAATGATGATGTAGTGTAGGTTAATTGAGCAGGCATTGTGTAGTGACTGACATGCTTCATAATTTTATGGAATTAATAGAATATATAAGGGTGTGGTGGTGGTGGTGGTCCTGGGAATTCATTTTCATTTCACATTTTCCTAAGACACACACACACAGTCAAACTTTGGTTCTGGGCCGGCAACTATTTTTCTATTGTATTGGGTTTTGAATGCCGGCCATTACCATAATTGTCATTGTCCATATGCTCTACAATAATTACAATTTACTTTGATGTAAAAAGAAAAAAAGGAGTTGAATGGAATATGAATAATTAATTAATGTGGTGGGGTAGGGGTTTTTAATGTGAAAGGGGCCTCTCATTACCATCTTTTTTGTCTCTCATCAACTAATAATGATTCTTCATGGGAGTTGAATTACCAATTAATTACATATATACTACTTGTATTGAAGTAGGTAGGTAGGTAGGAGATGGGGCTGTTTTCACTGCTTTCAAAGTTATATGCCTTGTATTAATTAATTGCAACAGTCTGTCTGTCTCTCTCTCTCTCTCTCTCTGTGTGTGGTCCTCCATTCCATTGTTCCTACAGCTTCAGACTATATAGAGTTTCTCATGAAACAAAGTACGACCAAACCCCCCCATACGGACTTATAACCCTAATATATATGTATATATATATATTAATGGCTGCTTCCCAATAAAATTGACAACTCCACACTTGCCCAACTCTAACTCCCTTGCAATCCCAATTTCCAAAATTTTCCCTAATTATTATAAAAAAAAATAGATATATATTTTGAGTAGTGAAAAGCATTAAATAGAAGCAGAAGAAGAGAGGAAAAGTATGGACATTTTGGATGGGAGCTGAAAAGGCGACTTAAATGGGAATTGAGAATTTATTCTGAAAATGATGTATCACTGCCACTTCACTCCTCCTACTCTTGTAATCATTATTTGGACCACCAAACAAACATGTATTCATCTTGGCCCAAGCCCAACTTTGGACTTGGGCTCCACTTTCAACCCAACCCCTACTCCCCTCCTCTCTTCTACTTCTTTTCTACCCTCAACCTCAATATCCGCCTACCACTGCCTGTCCTCCACGTGGCCCCTCTCCTCACCTCCCCCAATTATGACATTCCCCACCTTACTTGTAACCGCCACCAAACTCGCCGGTGCTCTCTTCTCCGTCACCGTCGCCGCCAATGTTTTCTCCTTCTCACGCTATAAACGGAAGCATTTGTCTCCCTTTAAATCTCCAATCCACGAGTCTGCTGATATTCTTGCTCAATTCAACGTCAATCCTACTTCAGGTATTCTTTACTTTTATTTCTACGTTTCCCGGTTTTTCTTTTCCTTTACTGTCTCTTTTCAAATATTTGGGAATTTCGTCCACATATGTACCTCGTGTATTTGTTTCTGCTATTAACTTGTCGTCGTCAACTCAAGAACCATTTCGTTGGTTCAAATTATTTGAATAACTCATTAACAATGGCATATTTTTTAATAGGAATAGCCGCAGTCTATGATTGAATATCATTTTGAGCAAACTGTTGTTGGTTTTGGCACTTGAGCTGGCTATGGTGAAACTTTATGGTAAACGGAATCAGCTGTAACTTGTAATAGTAGCTTGAGTTGAAGGTGGCACTGCTCGTAAAGATTTGGGGGAGATACAATGAGAAATACAGATAGCCATATGATTTTCCTTAGGTGCATCTGATCGTGAATACGTGCAGTTTATGACTGTAATGAAATGAAGCTGGAAATAGTAGAATATAAATTATACCTCAGCTTGAACATATATGCCCTTGTCCCTGCGGGACATCAACTTCATCCACATTCATGCCATTTGATCCATTTGTGATTTCCTGTAGAAGAAGAAAAAGGCTTCTTTTTTGGATTAGCAACAGCACCAGCACACGTCGAGGACCGGCTCAATGATGCCTGGCTTCAGTTTGCAGAACAAAATCCCTGTGATCAACCAGAGTCTCAAAAAGGCACTCAACCGGCTGATGCAGTTATGGCTTCCGCCGCGGGAGATGGTGGCGCTCAGCTGGCCGGAATGCCAGATAAAGAAGCCAATAAGAGCATGAAGAGAAAGAAACAACTCAGGATAGCAATGGAAGCAAAAATCCGAGGATTTGAGAAATATGAAGAAATTGAAGAACCAAACTCGGGTGAAGAATGCCATCATACGGTTGCCTCCTGGCATAATGTTCCACACCCGTAAGAGCCACATGCATATCTCGGAAGCCATTTTAGAATTATAAGTGCTGAATGCAGTTTCACGGGGCTGTATAATTCTAGCTTTATGAAGCCAGTAAAAGCCTTCTCTGAGATATTCGATAAGCATGAAATCTCTGGGTTTAAGAATGTCGGTCATGAACCTGTAATTTTCTTCTGGAAAATGCAATCTAAGAGCAAATGCATTTTAATACATTTTCAGGGAGGAGAGATTGAGATTTTGGTCTGATCCTGATACAGAGCTCAAATTGGCTAAAGATACTGGTGTTCAAGTTTTTCGCATGGGAATAGATTGGACGAGGGTCATGCCTGAGGAGCCCATAAATGGTCCTAGTGCAGCTGTAAGTATGGATTTTGGAATTAGTGGAACTCTGACCACATGATTCTGTGCAGAATAGACTATAGACATTATGCCAACGTCATAAAACATCCATTATGATGTCTGATATTGTACTTTGCTCGTGTGTCTAAAAGCCGTATGCCATACGCACGCTTAGCAATTTGAGTTTTGGCGAGATTAGCAGTTGCTTTCAATGTGATACCTGCACATCTTCTCGACATAAGGAACTGATTTATCCATCTATTTTCTCTAGGTTAACTTTGCAGCATTGGAGCGATATAAATGGATCATCAACAGAGTTCACTCATATGGGATGAAAGTAATGCTGACACTGTTCCATCATTCTTTGCCACCATGGGCAGCAGAATACGGAGGATGGAAGCTGGAGAAGACTGTGGAATATTTTATGGAATTTACCAGGTTCAGCTTTGTTAAGTCATTAACGTTTGGCTTTATCACTAAGTCACTAGTTATAATGAGCTTCTGATCACATAAAAACTTTTTGTCATTAATTGGTATGATGCACCTTTAAATCCTAGTCTAATAAAGATAGATCAACATAGGCCATCAAGTTGAGGCTCAAGTAGACTCTTGGCAAACGATGTCATTAATTTAAGCGCATAATGTTTAGTTTTTAAGACACCAGCACTTAGATGAATCTCAGTGTTTGACACACGTATCTTATTAGATATAACATAGGATAGTCCAGTTGCAGTTCCTGTATTTTCCAAATTCCTTATTGCTTAAATGGTGTTAATGGTGTCGGTATAAGTGTGTTTCAAAGAGCAGGAGCAGGATTTGGTTTGCCATTTTGTCAAAATTAAAATTATTGTTTACACCGCTCCTCTATTGTGCAGAGTTGTTGTCGACTGTGTATCTGATCTGGTGGATTACTGGGTAACTTTTAATGAACCTCATGTTTTCTGTATGCTCACTTACTGTGCTGGTGCTTGGCCTGGTGGTAATCCTGACATGCTCGAGGCTGCCACTTCTGCTTTGCCTACTGGTGTCTTCAATCAGGCTATGCATTTGATGGCAATAGCACATTCAAAGGCTTATGATTATATCCATGAGAAAAGGTTATCTTTTATATAATACTTTCTGTGTGTTCGCAAATTGGTGGTGACTGAAATGTCAATTGCATGATTGAGGGTTTTAGGTCATGTCATGAATTCTTGGGGAAGTATGTGATCTTCGTGATCCAATACCAAAATCTTTATTCATTGTTGAGTTATGAATAAAACAAGATTTTGTTTATTTCAAACTTATGACTGGAGTTATTAATTTGCCTTGTTTTGGTTTTGTTTCAGTGCAATTGTTGGAGTCGCACACCATGTCTCTTTCATGCGGCCATACGGACTTTTTGACATTGCTGCCGTATCAGTAGCTAATTCGCTGACACTATTTCCTTTTATGGATAGTATTTCTGAAAAATTGGACTACATCGGAATAAACTACTATGGACAGGTTTTCTACTCTTTTAATCAAAATAAAAAGGAAAAAACGGTTTTGTAAATCTTGGCTGATCTTGACAATTTATTTTGTTTAAATTTCAATTATTTGCACAGGAAGTGGTTTCTGGTGCCGGATTGAAGCTGGTGGATACTGATGAGTATAGTGAATCCGGGCGTGGGGTGTATCCTGATGGCTTGTACCGTGTACTACTACATTTTCATGAAAGATATAAACATTTAGGCGTACCATTTATTATTACTGAAAATGGTGTATCCGATGAGACAGATCTGATCAGGCGCCCATACATGTTGGAACATCTATTGGCAACTCATGCAGCAATGACCATGGTTTCGAACTAAACTTATATATATGTGTATATATAGAATCATAATTTTTCATTCAAGAGCTAAGATAGGCCTGCATTTTTTGTGACATTTAGGGTGTACCCATCCTTGGTTACCTGTTCTGGACCATATCTGATAACTGGGAATGGGCTGATGGGTATGGTCCAAAGTTTGGGTTGGTAGCAGTTGATCGTTTAAATAATCTTGCACGAATTCCACGCCCGTCATATCATTTGTTTAAAGAGGTATTAGTTGTTTGCTGCTTCTTGTCATGAGGATAATTGATAATTGGGTTATTGTAAGCAATGAAGTCACTGATGTCCTACTTACAGGTTGTAACGTCAGGTAAAATAACACGGACAGATAGAGCACGAGCATGGAATGAACTTCAAACAGCTGCTAAAGAAGGAAAAACAAGGCCATTTTACAGGGCAGTTAACAAACATGGTCTGATGTATGCTGGTAATACTCGGGCCCAACTTTTCCAGTTCACCATTGTTTACACTTTTCTCCCACCAAAGTACAGGGAAAATGTTTATGAAATGCCTCTCTCAGCTTTGTCCTTATATTTTGGGCACGTCATGTATGTCACTTCATGCTTGTGGTAACATTCATTTTTCTGAAAATTCTCCTTTCTTCAGGAGGCCTTGACAAACCAATTCTGCGACCTTATGTTGTACGAGACTGGCGGTTTGGACACTATGAAATGGAAGGTTTGCAGGACCCATTGAGTCGGTTTTCACGATATCTACTCCGGCCTTTCTCCCTCAGAAAGAAAACAAATCCCAATTCAGATTCTGAAGATTTGGTTCTTGAGCCTCTTATGTCAAGTGTTTGATTCTAGATACAAAAAGACTCACAACGTAATCTTATCTGCTTCTGTAACTTCTTCCCTCTCTTTCCCAACATTTAGAATTACATCTTCATTTGTTTCCTGCTGCTGTTTTTGATTATCATCATACATAACTATTACTTTTCTTAACAATATCAGCCTGAAATGCAGATTTTATGTCTTCCAGGATACGCACAGTTTCTCATCAACTGGGAATCAAGTTGTTAATATAGCATATTTGCAGTGCCGGAGCTAGTGTTTTCTCATCCATCTCATTGGACTCTGCAACCACGTTGCTATCCTAAATGTCATCCATTTTTTTTTTTTTTAAATACCAATTTTACTTGTCATACTTGATTCTTTTGGCTTTTATGTAAATACTTGGATTGCGGATAAAAGGTTGATGGGTTGCTGCCTGTGGTTTTGTCCTGCTGCTGGTGTTAGTCCACTGGAAATGGTCTTATCAAAGGAAACTCTTCATTTAACCAGAATTGGGCAAAATAGAACAGAAGGTACTAAAATGAGTGCAAATGCCATGAAAGGGGCATCAAATGAAGGCTTTTTGGACTAACGACTTTGATGCTTCCTCGGTTTAGAAACAGAAAAGTCTCAATTTGCTGTTTGAATGTTCGTTTTCATGGGGAGATGGTTGTGAAGGCTAAACTGTAGAAAGTGTAATAAGCAGAAAACAAGAAGAAAAAGAAAACAAAAAGTAAAAGACAATTTATTTATGGGGAGATGATTTTCACTTGTTTTTTACTATCGTAATCAATTTATTTATTGAATTCTTGAATGGATCAAATGTGTCGAGACTTGTATCATTGAATCAAGCAGGAGTGGCTGAAAATCATCCATCCCCATTAATTTGTTGCACCATGACCAACTTATTTAATATCCACCAAGAAAACGACAAACCTATTTCTTTAGTTAACTATTGTGGAGAAATAAATAAATGTCACAAGACAAGTGAAGTGATGATACTAGTGATCACGGTAGGCTCGTCGTCCACCAACAATTATTATTTTAACACAACCCCATCATTGTTCAGGATAAGCCTTTTGAATTCTCCATCTTGGTTTCATATTCATCTTTCTCCAAAAGTGTTTTGAAATGAATGTTAAGGGGATCTTATAAAATTCGTTAAGAACTTAACGTCAACAAAAATTAATGATACAACTAATAGTAAATTAAGAATTGGTCTTAATTCACTCAAAAAAATTAAACAAGTGATAAACAAAGTCCCAATAATATATATTGTCTTATCTTCAGTTGTTTCCCCAAAACAGTACCTTTGTAGCATGAGTCATCTCCATGTTCTTTTCTGAGAAAAAAGTAAGCCAAGAACATCTTATATTCTGGGATTCCTCTGCTTATATCACATCACTCCTTACTCTTATCTTTTTACGAGCGGACGCACACATATACACACTGTCCCACACTGAAAAACACTGATGAAGTGAAGTAGAAAAAACATGGCTGCTGAAAGTCTACTTCCAAACAAAATCTTGTTATTTATATTTTATTTTGTTGTAGCATTGAATACAAGCATTAATGCAGCAGCAAATCTGAAACTCTCTGAGGAATATGAAAATGATAGAATAATGAAACTACCCCACCAACCATCCACACCAACTATATCACAATTCTCAGGATACATCACAGTTAATGAAGCTCATGGGAGGGCCCTCTTCTACTGGTTCTTTCAGGCTCAATCTCAACCAAATAAGAAGCCTCTACTCCTTTGGCTCAATGGAGGTATATATACGTATTCACTTCTTTTCATAATTTGCACAATTTTTGTGTTGTCACAAAGTTCGTATTTTCTTCTTTTTTGGGTTTAATGTTGAGTTCTGTTTTTGGTGTGTGTTGAAGGGCCTGGTTGCTCATCAATTGGATATGGAGCAGCTGTGGAGTTGGGCCCTCTGAGAGTTGCTAAAAAGGGGGCTGCTCTTGAATTTAATCCTCATTCTTGGAATAAAGGTCTCAGTTTTTTTCCCTGAATCTGATTTTAAGATCTGTTTTAGTTTGGTTAATGCAACAGAAAAATGGAAGTATATAATCAAGAAAACAGAAAGAATGACTAGTATTTAATAATTACTATGTTAATTTTCAAGAATTTGTCCTGCAGAAGCAAATTTGCTGTTTGTTGAATCTCCAATTGGTGTTGGATTCTCATACACCAACACATCTTCTGATTTTGACGATATAGACGACAGATTTGTAGGTAATTCAATGTCCATACAAGTGCAGATCTTTCTATTTACTACTAATAATAATTCCTTGTAACTTGTATAATTATTTTAGCTTTACTTTTTTCCAGCTGAGGATACCTACAACTTCTTGGTAAGATGGCTGAAAAGGTTCCCACAATTCAAGGATCATGAATTTTTCATTTCAGGAGAAAGCTATGCAGGTTATCAGAGCTTCAAATAGATCATTTTCTTGCACCAAACCATTTTTCTGTTCATTTTCTTAATCTGTCATCTCAATAGGCGCAGGGAATCTCTGTTGTTTGTAGGTCATTATGTGCCTCAGGTGGCTGAACTTGTGCATGAAAGGAATAAGAAGAGAGAGAAGTATCCATATATTAATCTCAAAGGCTTCATAGTAAGTTTCTACCAACTACTGACTTGAGCAGTTAATTACAAAAAATAAATAATCATTTAAATGGTTTGCAGGTGGGAAATCCTGAAACGAACGATTATTTTGATTATAAAGGATTACTTGAGTATGCTTGGAGCCATTCAGTTGTATCAGATCAAGACTACAAAAAGGCCAGAAGAGCATGTAATTTCAAGCTCGAGAACTGGTCCACTGCATGTGTTGATGCCATGACAACAGTGTTTGATCGATACAAGGAGATTGACATCTATAACATCTATGCCCCTTCATGTCTTCTTAAGAATACTTCTGCTGGTATTGCCAGTGAAAATGATTTCTCAAACACCAAGGCACTCCCTATACCAAGAACAACTTCTCTTTTTCCTCATTTTCCTTTTCTTTTACCACATTGTTAAACATATATTTTTTTTTTGAAAACCAACAAAAAAAGTAGGCACAAAGTCATGGGTTCAGAAGAATGAAACTGGTCCCGGGAGGATATGATCCCTGCTACTCGACATATGCTGAAGGTTATTTCAACAGGATGGATGTTCAGAAAGCCTTACATATAAATTCTAGAGGGCTAAGTGGCACCGTAAGATGGACAGTCTGCAAGTAAGCTGTTAGATTATATTTCATTTGCAATTGCAATATAATCTCTCGGTCATTAGAATTGTCTAATAATTAACTTTCTTGTCTGTCTAAATTTATTATTGCAGTGATTCAGTATTCAGATCATACAATTATACTGTCTTCTCCGTCTTGCCAATATACAGGAAACTCATCAAAGAAGGCCTAAAGATTTGGATGTATAGGTACCACGTTCAATTTTCTCTACACCTACTTCTGTTACTTTGTAGGCCATCTTGTAACAAATTATTAGAAATTT
>NW_011628044.1:316973-325929 GCF_000512975.1 Sesamum indicum
TCCGTATCTCAAACTTTGATTTCTTGAAGAAAGATAGCTTGTTCACAAAAGTTTCACTAGTCCGGTTTCTGTTAATGTTCTGTGCTGAAGTTTTCTTTTGTGCTAATTGTTCTGGAATGCTTCTGTAACAGTGGAGACGCAGATGGTAGAGTCCCGGTCATTGGTTCAAGATACTGCATTGAAGCTCTTGAACTGCCTCTCAAGACTCCATGGACATCTTGGTACTACAAGAATCAGGTTACTCCATCACCTCCCTAAACTAACCAACATTATGAATATGAGTTAACCATAAACACCCCTGAAAATTAGGCATGTCACAAGAAAAGCTTCAGAGTTTGAAAAATCATGCGGTGCTACTCTTCCAATCACACATTATGATTATCAAAAAAAGGAATAATGCAGTTTCTTGTGAAGTTGCAGGTAGGAGGGAGGCTAGTGGAGTATGAAGGATTGACCTTGGTGACGGTGAGAGGGGCAGGTCATCTTGTGCCCCTCAACAAGCCTAATGAGGCATTGGCCCTCATTCACTCTTACTTGTCTGGTGAACCTCTTCCTACCCACAGATGAAGCTCTTGTTACAGCTTCTGAGAAACGTAGGTGGTAACAAGATTTAAACACAGAAGTACATTAAACATACAAATATATTGGTTTTTCCTTTGGTAGAATAAGGTTTTTGAGGATCAAATAAGTGGTGAAAACAACTTCAACATGTCTTTCTGACGCCTATCTCCACTACTACTTTTCTTTGTGTTATTTTCTGGACTTGGTGTATCATTGTATCCATACTCTCTACTTCTTTTAGTGCTTAAATATTGAATGTCCATTTTTGGGTTCTGGTTCCGTATAATCATTTGCTTATCATTGGAAAATTGTACGTCTTCTCTACATAATCCAATCCACGTAAGTGATGGAAGTACGTTTAAATTTCCCCCCCCCCACACACACATATATATATATATATATATGTATATGTATACTAGCGTGTGCACCATGTTATTGAATTAATTTAATTATGACTAAAATTATTCTTATAAAAAATTTACATGATGTGAAAATTAGTAAAAGAATTTAAATCGATAAAATAAAATTATTTTTTCTCCAAATCACAAAAAATACTACATTTAAGACCAAATGAATGTTCCCCAATCCCATCACTTCCTCTGCAATTCTCTCCGATTTCACTGACCCTCGCATTTTTACACACAAGGAAAACACAATTTTCACCCTACGCTGTCAGTACGGGCACCACCTTCTTCTCCCGCCACTGCCACCTCTCACCCTCTCCCTCTCTCTCTCTCTCTTTAGGGCTCACTCGTCCTTGCATCCCCTCACACAACACACACACACACACACACAAACGCAGGCTTACGATGCCGCAAAAGTCACTCAAGAAAGGCGAAAAAATCGAGGTGAGGAAGCAAATTGGCGACGTTGTATGGTACCCCTCCACCTTCCTCCGCTCCTCCCTCAACCAAACTTACGTACAATTTGACACCTTAAGCGAGATGGAGGGCTCAATGTCACCATTGAGGAGGGAGTACGTCAGTCCCGTTGACGTCAGGCCGGCACCACCGCTGGAGCTGCACAGGTACTTTAAGGTTGGGGAGATTGTGGAGGGTTTTTGTAGAGAGAAGAAGGGGTGGAGAAAGGCCACAGTTGCGGCGATATTAGAGAAGTCGAGGTATGCTGTGTCGTTTGAGGGTGAGGGGCAAAAGGGTTCTCTTGCTGAAATGGAGCAGTGGGAGTTGAGAGCGGTTAGGGAGTGGGCTGATGGTTCGTGGTCCCCCCCTTTTCGACTGGAAGAAGTGCTTCAGGTGTGTGTCCTTGTAGGTGGGGCGCGCCTATATCGATTTTAAGTTCTTGTTTGGTTATGACTGGTTTATTTTAATGACTAAATGTTGATGTTTTTATCTACTCGTCGGAAGCTGGAGCTAAATGTAATTTAACTGTTGGTCTTTTCATCTGCATGTGCATGTTGATTTACCGCAATCACTATTGCACGTTTTTGCCCTGATAATACTATAAACAACAGGAAGAAGCATTTGTCTTATCTTAAAGACAGACAGCAAAACAAAGATGCTTTCAGCATTTTATACGATGTTCTTGTTTGAGCATCTTGATTAATTAGCAAAACAACTTAACTGATAATTTCAAGAGTTGTTTATGCAAACAATTACGCGCATGACACTTTAATTTATAGGAAGACATTTCTCAATTTTTTCTGAACCTGTAATTCCTGTCAATACGTAAAAGGAAAAAAAGTAAAAAAGATAAAGAATGAATGTTTTAACCATCTTTTCCTTGTGGTGAGTTGGTGATTGACGATACAAGCGTCAACCTCGCGCCAACTGTCTCAATTGACCTATCATCTTGAGCTGATAAAACTTCTGACATTTTGGTAGGTGATTCTGGTTATTCTCTTGATTTTCGTGTGTGTTTAATTTTAAGATATCTAAACTTGCAGAACAAGTCATCTGAATCAGAGGTGAAATCAAGGGGGTTGATACTTAGAATAAAGTGCAGTGGAAAAGCATCTGGGATGCAATTCAATGAGGGGATGTTGGTGGAGGTAAAAAGTGATGAGGAAGGTTTTCAGGGTTCTTGGTTTACTGCAGTTATTGTTAAACCACTGGCAAATGACAAGTTCTTGGTGGAGTACCGAACATTGAGAACGGAGAACAAGACTGAACTTCTCAAAGAAGAAGTAGATATTTCATGCATCAAACATTGTCCTCCTTCTATTCAACGGGTTAAACCTTTTGACTATCTCGAACGTGTTGATGCTTGGTATAATGATGGTTGGTGGGAAGGTCACATTGTCCAAGTTTCCAATGGTTGTAAGTACATGGTTCAATTTACAAACACGGATGAAAAGATGGTTTTTGAACATTGTAAGTTGAGGCCTCATCAAGAATGGACTGATGGTAAATGGGTTGTGGTCCCTAAGGTATGTGCTTCTGTTTTTCTTGCTTGCATTTGATGTATTTCTCTATCTTTAATTTTTAACATATTTATTGCAGGTAAATTTAGCTGATGTGAGCTTGAAGTCCAATAAAGTGAAATTGAAAAGGAAACATAGTGGGAAGGCATCAGAGCCAACATTCAGAGATGGAATGATGGTGGAGGTCAAAAGTGATGAAGAGGGTTACCAGGGTTCTTGGTATACTGCTGTAATAGTGTGCTCCTTATGCCGTGACAAGTATTTGGTTGAGTACCAGACACTTAAAACAGATGATGAGTCGGATCTGCTTCGAGAAAAGGCATTTGCTTCATATATTAGGCCTTGTCCCCCTAAAATTGTACGGGTTGACCGTTTCAAAATGCTTGAGGAAGTTGATGCATGGTATAATGATGGATGGTGGGTTGGCCTTGTTTCCAAAGTTCTTGATGGTCTAAAATATGCAGTATATTTCTGGACTACAAATGAGGAACTTATACTCAAACATTTTAATCTAAGGCCTCATCAAGAATGGATTGGTGGCAAATGGATTGTTGCATTCAGGGTATGACTTAGATGATATTTTTGTTAAATTATTTTTAACACCAACTTTGCTTCAGTAAGCACCCTTCAAGTCTTGCAACCATGGGGATGGATGCTTCTACTCTAGGAAGATGTACACAAGCACACACAATTTTCAGATCTTATCTGGGTTGCCAGACCATCCTTTTTTACATGTGTTGATTTATGATTTTCTGAAATGCAGAGAAAGTCGAAGTTGGTAGTGAAGAACAAGCTAGGGAAGTATAAAGGAGAGAATGACGGACTGGGATTGGATCCAAATTTGATAAATGGAATGAAGGTAGAGGTAAAAAGTGATGAACAAGGCTACAGGGGTTCTTGGTACCCAGCTGCTATTGCGAAATCAATAGGAAGCAGCAAGTATTTGGTAGAATACCAGACTCTGAAAACTGATGATGGTACCCAACTGCACAAAGAAGAAGCTGATGCTCTATGCATAAGGCCATGCCCTCCTGTAGTTCAAAGAAAAGATCGGTTTAAGCATTTTGAAGAAGTTGATGCTTGGTACAACGACGGGTGGTGGGTTGGTCAGATCTGCAAAGTCCTCAAGGGCAGAAAGTACTTAGTTTATTTCAATTCTACAACTGAGACATTGGAATTTCAGCATTCTGAATTGAGGCCTCATCAAGATTGGATTCGTGGGCAGTGGGTTTCTCGCTAAAAGGCTATGTCTTTCGGATGTAGCCATTGTCATAAATTTATCATAATCTGAAGTTATCATGTATAATCGTAAGAGCATATTGACCACACAAAACCCCTGAACCAATCACGGGCCCATGTTTTTGGATTATTGCTGCTTTTAATTTGAGAATGAAATTCCCACATAATGTTGATTCTACAAAGAAAGTCAGTCATCTGTCAGCTTCCGGAAAGGGTTTATGCATGAATTTCTGTATCTAATATTATCCATCTATACTTTCTTATGATCTGTTTTTACTGTGTTTATAGCAATTTCACAAATACTTTCTTTTGTTTTTTGGTATGTACTATTTAATACACGGACATATATGCTTATTCAGAACCAATAATCTTTTTCTTCTTTGCATGATCACAAGTCATGCTCAAATCAGAATTGAACAGATAGGCAGTCCTAGCTCGTATCTTTGCCTTTTTATGTTGTAAGATGATGCTATAGTGTTTACCAAGGATACTTTAATGTTGCCAAAAAAATCCGATGGTTGCCAACCATCCTGTTGCTGGTATTTCTGAGACAAACTAATACTAAGATGTTCCTCCAAGGTAGCAGTTTCTTGTATATGGATGTGAAGCATGTGTATGCCTCCCATATGTAGGTTCCAACAGCTAAGGATCACTTACCTAACTATATTATGTGTTTCTATGTCATTTGTTGCTTGCCTCTTTTGACTCATAAGCATATAAGTTTTGCACACTCGTGGATTTCAATCCAAGAATAGATTCTTGTATCTGCTTATTATTTGTTTAGACTTGGACGTAATTTCTGATGTGTGATATATAGATAACAGTATAATTGGCTCATATAGCAGAAATATGCAGGTAACCGTTTTTCCACAAGATGGGTGGTAGTGTCATGGTTGTTGCTTCATCAGATTATCTAATTCTGTCAACTCTTTCCGGGCGCAAGAGCGAAAGGTCATGCTCATGCTGTTAAATCTAAGAATAAAGCAGGATTCATACAGTTAAAAAAAACCGTATCTCAAACACAGACAGAGCATTGCCTTACAATAGTGTCCTTACATCCCTAAAAATTTTGAATATTAGAAAATAGGGAGCCTCAATCTTGGGCTTGAGACATTAACAAATTTGGTCAAACCCCAGGGCCATTTTCTTAATCCCAAGAAGGGCACATCCAACAACCATTTTTAGTTAAGATTAAAAGCTAATCATGTGATCCTTTTGGACAATTTTCAATAGCTGTACAATAAAACCAGATTTCAAGTTCTATTAAATCCGAAAACCAAAAAAAAAAAAGAGAAAACGAATGCCAGAATTTATCTTTGGATTTCCAGTTTTCAGATTCTGTTTCCGATTTTATGGCCTAATTGCTGAATAGGTTTGTTATTTTCTTTTTGTAATGTTTATGAAGAAAAAAGAAAAAATAAAAAAGAAAAAAGAAAAGAGAAAAGAGGAGAGAAGAAAAAACACCCAAAACCCATAAAAATAGTGACAAAAAGAAAGGAAATAAAATAAAGCGAAAGCGATTGCAAATTGCTAGTAAAGAACAAGAAGCAATTTTTGGTGGGCTTTGTGGTTTGTGGACTTGAGTTCCTTCTACGTTCCCAACTATCTCTCTCTCTCTCTCTCTCTCTCTCTCTCTCCACATACACAAACTCGCAGCCCGTCTGTGTTCTGTGACCTTCTGCCAATCCAACTATCTTTACTCTGCCAATATTTAGAAGGTAGGTTCTTTTATCTATTCCTGTCCTTCTCTGTATAATTTTTCTCTGTTTGTGATCTGATTGTGCTTCTCTTCGAGTTCTAAATGCTTGAAATTGTTTGCATATACAATCCATCACATGGGGTCTCCTTTTTATTCGTTTCCAGTCCGAACAAAAGGACAAGAAGGAAAATGAATCCTTTGGGTTTTTGAGTTCAAGAATCCTTGACGCAGATGAATTTTGGACCACGTATATTCTTTTGTGTTCTGGAAACATGCACTCTGTTCGTTGAAACCAGTTAATTCATTGCTGCAATTTTCTTTTTTACTTTTTTTTTCTTTTGAAATTTGACATCTAGGTTTGTAGAATATCCAATAAACTTTCTTTTTTGTGAAGCATAAGCAAATAAAGTAACGAAAAATGGTCCCAGTATTAATTCTTTTGGTAACAGAAAATAAATGGAATATTTGTGCTGCAGGTGTTTGTGGTGTTGGTGGGAGAAGAGTGAAGAGTGAGAACTGCAATTTAGGCGTAGCAAGAAAATATCAATTCATCTGTTGAGAGGAAAGGGTCTATTTGGATGTCTCTTAGGATAAAAGCAGTTGTAGATAAGTTTGTGCAGGAGCTGAAGGAGGCTCTGGATGCAGACATACAAGATAGGATTATGAAGGAAAGGGAGATGCAGAGTTACATTGAGGAGCGTGAACGTGAAGTTGCGGAGCGCGAAGCTGCCTGGAAGGCTGAGCTCTCCCGTCGTGAGGTACTCGATTCACCCTCATTTGGGAAAGTGGAAATGTATCTCCTGGGTAGCTAGGTTTTTGTGAATACACCAAATCACTAGAACTACACACATTTTCTAAATATTAACTTGTTAGACATTCTAACCGCTGGTAACTTATTGTGTTCAACCTGCTTCTTTGATCTACAAGGCTTTTTAGTTTTATATCTTTTAGAGACTCTGCAAAAAATTTTCCTAGATGATGTACCCTCCCCCCGCCCTCCCACCCCTAACCCAAGAAAGAAACAAAACGATTATTCTGAATTCAGTCTTGATTTGATAAATTGAAATTTATGGAAGATATTTTATGTTTAGTGCTGGGAAAGCAACTTGTATCTCTTTTCCTGTTTATCATGTCACTCCTTAGCATCCTGCTCTGTTTATTTCTTGGATCTCACGTAGCATTAATTCTGCAACAAAGGTTGCTGCTTCACGGATTTCATTTAAATTTGCCTTTTTGTTGAAACAACTTTCCAATATTTATGCCTGCTGTGGTGTAAGCTCATGAGGTTCATTGCTATATAATTTCTGGCGAGCTGAAAGAGTAATGGTTGTCAATCCCAAATACTGTGAGCTACTTGTCAGTTGATATGTATATTGGTTAGTTGGTTTTTAAACAGGATATAGTATGTTTATGAGTGGTGATGCAGGTTTTATAAGGAGTTAGTATTGATGGATAGGCAAAGAACCAACTTTAGACCAAGTATGGAGATATCACCATTATTTTCCAGTCATGATGCCTTCTTCCCTCTCCAAACAAGACAGATTAGATAGACGAGGTTTCATCTTTGTCTAGCAAGGGTGAAAAGGTTATTTGTTTTCTGTTGCTTTTATCAGCTCTAGGAAATAGTGGTTGGTTCTAGAAAATGCAACTATTTAAATTGCAATAAAGTTCATATTTTTCAAGGCATCTTTGCAAAATACATATTGCCTGAGGGGGACATGGCTTTCCATTTCTTTTGGCTATTCGGGTGTTTGTCAGTTATTATATGTAGCTTGATTGGATATGGTTAGTAATACTCCACACAGTTCCTGTTTCCTAGTGTTGAGTGTTCCTCATGTCTGCAAGACCCTTTTAGTCCGTTTTTCCAGTTGTTCTAAATCATAGATATTGACTCCAGCATGTTATTGGTGCCTCCAACAAAATTCGACAACATTTAATGAAGATAAACTTTGTCAATGGCTGACCTTGTTTTGAACTTTTAGCAGCAGTCCTCTTAACACCCCTTCCTGCTTATCTTGCTGCATCTTCTCCTAATGTTTCTTACATCTAGGTTACTTGTTTTCAGGCAGAGATTGCTCGGCAAGAAGCAAGGTTAAAGATGGAGAGAGAAAATCTTGAGAAAGAAAAGAGTGTGCTGATGGGAACTGCATCAAATCAAGACAATCAAGATGGAGCTCTTGAAATAACTGTTAGTGGAGAGAAGTATCGGTGCCTCAGGTTCGCAAAGGCGAAGAAATGAGACGTCCAACATTCAGATTTCTGAATTCTGATACTGGCTTTGCTGATTTCCAATCAATTTGTGTGAAGGACGAATTGAGAATGATGATGAGCTGCGTGTCAATTGGAGGAGAACAAGAATAGGGACTTATGACTCTTAACCATACATGTTATCAAAAGATTGTCCTCCAGAGGCATGATATTCTCAACACACACTTCATTTTTTTCAAACACTATCATCTCATGTCATAAAAGCCTATAAATATATTGTTTTGTTTTATTGATGTTCAAAGTCGGGTGTTGCCGTGGACGAACGTGAGGGGTTTAGCTTCATTAAGAGCAATAAAGATTTGAGAGCTCTATAAACAATTATGCCATTGTAATACGATGGATTTATTGTAAACTATAAAGTTACTTAAAAACAACTATTTGATCGACCCATATTTCACTTTTTACAATCTTTAGATCAAAATATTTCCTTTAGAAACTTTCAGTATATATATATTGAAAGGAATGAATTTCCTTTTGGAAAATAACGGATTTATTTATATGATAAGCCGAATGCCCAGGTACACGGTGAAAAAAGCACGTTTCCATCATTAAAATTGGGGTAAAAGTGATATTAATCAAATTTTGGGGAGCAAAATGGAAAAACTAACACCAAGTCTACACTGTTGTTTCTGTACTATGAACAATTTTGGCTTGACTGGCTGATTTGCTGTGGCCGACTGTTCCTGTCGTCCTTGGGAAGGAAGAGAATTAGCGAGAGAGAGAGGGGCAGAGACTGCGCCTATCTATCTTTACTGCTGCGTTTCTATTCAATTTTTATCGTAATCTTTTTCTTGTTTTTTTCTCTTTCC
>NW_011628044.1:326002-330590 GCF_000512975.1 Sesamum indicum
TTTGTTGCTCATCTGTGTTATCGCAACCTCTCCGCAGCATCTTTATCTGGTAAGTTCCGTTTAGTTTTATTATTTCTAAAATTTCTCTCTTTTTGTTGCGTTTCAGCGATTTTTTTCTTATCTTTGGGCCTTATTACATGGTTTTATAATGATTCAAGCATGTAATTTTTTCCATTGTAGTTTGTTTCATCTTTTCTGCGGCTTTAGGGTTTTTTGGTTAAAGATGAACCCCCTAAAAATGAATGGGCTTCAAGGATATGGAACTCAGAAAAGCTTTATTCAACTTTGGAATTCGCTCATGCAATCATCTTGAGCATTCTTACCTCATGGCCGTATCAAATTAATGGATAAAATTGCAGTTATAAAAGGGAAAAACATGTGTTCAGAATGATTAATTTTTTATTATGCTTTGTTCTCATTAATTAATTTCCCATTATTATTTTTAATCTCATTTTCTGCTTGTTATTCACTACTCATAATTCAGACCGAACTTGAAGAAATTGGAACTTTATGGCTTTTAAGATGATGAAGTTACTATGCTTCCATATTTATTATGAAGTACATTCAGCTCTGCATCACAGGTTCTTCATCTTTTTCTGGATAGAGTTTTAACATGCACTTACTGTGTACATTCCTAGGCAAATTTCCAGTTGAGGGTTAACATTAGCTGATCCTTTGGTCGCCCTTTTTCCTTACAATTTAGTTTTTACCTATTTGGCCAGCTTCTCTCTTTTCTGTTAAATTTAGCTATCAACTTAAGTGCTATTTCGTGTGTGTATATTTCTACTTTCCTTCAGTTACTCTACGTACGCCCATTGGTATATATTAACTTTTCTCATTATTATTGTGACAGTTTTATCTTCAACGATGCCATTGGCAATGAGCTAAATTGAATTCCCAACTTGCCTATAACTGAGACATCTTACGCTTAATGGCTAGGAAAGGAAACTAACAAAAGAATGGGTTAGATCAGCAGTCACCAACCCATAAAAGAGGACTTTCAGATCCTCCTCCTTCACCTTTAACTACTAAAGATAGAGATCATGTGAATGACAAAGAGGTGGATTTGGGCAAAGATCTTCCAAATGATAGCCATTCTATGTCTTCCACAAAGAGCATCAGTGACATGGATCATGTCCAAGATGGGAAAAAAAGGTTTGTTATTTTCTTTTTGTAATGTTTATGAAGAAAAAAGAAAAAAGAAAAAAGAAAAGAGAAAAGAGGAGAGAAGAAAAAACACCCAAAACCCATAAAAATAGTGACAAAAAGAAAGGAAATAAAATAAAGCTAAAGCGATTGCAAATTGCTAGTAAAGAACAAGAAGCAATTTTTGGTGGGCTTTGTGGTTTGTGGACTTGAGTTCCTTCTACGTTCCCAACTCATTTCAGCTCACCACTCTCTCTCTCTCTCTCTCTCTCTCTCTCTCTCTCTCTCTCTCTCTTCTCTCCACATACACAAACTCGCAGCCCGTCTGTGTTCTGTGACCTTCTGCCAATCCAACTATCTTTACTCTGCCAATATTTAGAAGGTAGGTTCTTTTATCTATTCCTGTCCTTCTCTGTATAATTTTTCTCTGTTTGTGATCTGATTGTGCTTCTCTTCGAGTTCTAAATGCTTGAAATTGTTTGCATATACAATCCATCACATGGGGTCTCCTTTTTATTCGTTTCCAGTCCGAACAAAAGGACAAGAAGGAAAATGAATCCTTTGGGTTTTTGAGTTCAAGAATCCTTGACGCAGATGAATTTTGGACCACGTATATTCTTTTGTGTTCTGGAAACATGCACTCTGTTCGTTGAAACCAGTTAATTCATTGCTGCAATTTTCTTTTTTACTTTTTTTTTCTTTTGAAATTTGACATCTAGGTTTGTAGAATATCCAATAAACTTTCTTTTTTGTGAAGCATAAGCAAATAAAGTAACGAAAAATGGTCCCAGTATTAATTCTTTTGGTAACAGAAAATAAATGGAATATTTGTGCTGCAGGTGTTTATGGTGTTGGTGGGAGAAGAGTGAAGAGTGAGAACTGCAATTTAGGCGTAGCAAGAAAATATCAATTCATCTGTTGAGAGGAAAGGGTCTATTTGGATGTCTCTTAGGATAAAAGCAGTTGTAGATAAGTTTGTGCAGGAGCTGAAGGAGGCTCTGGATGCAGACATACAAGATAGGATTATGAAGGAAAGGGAGATGCAGAGTTACATTGAGGAGCGTGAACGTGAAGTTGCGGAGCGCGAAGCTGCCTGGAAGGCTGAGCTCTCCCGTCGTGAGGTACTCGATTCACCCTCATTTGGGAAAGTGGAAATGTATCTCTTGGGTAGCTAGGTTTTTGTGAATACACCAAATCACTAGAACTACACAGATTTTCTAAATATTAACTTGTTAGAGATTCTAACCGCTGGTAACTTATTGTGTTCAACCTGCTTCTTTGATCTACAAGGCTTTTTAGTTTTATATCTTTTAGAGACTCTGCAAAATTTTTCCTAGATGATGTACCCTCCCCCCGCCCTCCCACCCCTAACCCAAGAAGGAAACAAAACGATTATTCTGAATTCAGTCTTGATTTGATAAATTGAAATTTATGGAAGATATTTTATGTTTAGTGCTGGGAAAGCAACTTGTATCTCTTTTCCTGTTTATCATGTCACTCCTTAGCATCCTGCTCTGTTTATTTCTTGGATCTCACGTAGCATTAATTCTGCAACAAAGGTTGCTGCTTCACGGATTTCATTTAAATTTGCCTTTTTGTTGAAACAACTTTCCAATATTTATGCCTGCTGTGGTGTAAGCTCATGAGGTTCATTGCTATATAATTTCTGGCGAGCTGAAAGAGTAATGGTTGTCAATCCCAAATACTGTGAGCTACTTGTCAGTTGATATGTATATTGGTTTGTTGGTTTTTAAACAGGATATAGTATGTTTATGAGTGGTGATGCAGGTTTTATAAGGAGTTAGTATTGATGGATAGGCAAAGAACCAGCTTTAGACCAAGTATGGAGATATCACCATTATTTTCCAGTCATGATGCCTTCTTCCCTCTCCAAACAAGACAGATTAGATAGACGAGGTTTCATCTTTGTCTAGCAAGGGTGAAAAGGTTATTTGTTTTCTGTTGCTTTTATCAGCTCTAGGAAATAGTGGTTGGTTCTAGAAAATGCAACTATTTAAATTGCAATAAAGTTCATATTTTTCAAGGCATCTTTGCAAAATACATATTGCCTGAGGGGGACATGGCTTTCCATTTCTTTTGGCTATTCGGGTGTTTGTCAGTTATTATATGTAGCTTGATTGGATATGGTTAGTAATACTCCACACAGTTCCTGTTTCCTAGTGTTGAGTGTTCCTCATGTCTGCAAGACCCATTTAGTCCGTTTTTCCAGTTGTTCTAAATCATAGATATTGACTCCAGCATGTTATTGGTGCCTCCAACAAAATTCGACAACATTTAATGAAGATAAACTTTGTCAATGGCTGACCTTGTTTTGAACTTTTAGCAGCAGTCCTCTTAACACCCCTTCCTGCTTATCTTGCTGCATCTTCTCCTAATGTTTCTTACATCTAGATTACTTGTTTTCAGGCAGAGATTGCTCGGCAAGAAGCAAGGTTAAAGATGGAGAGAGAAAATCTTGAGAAAGAAAAGAGTGTGCTGATGGGAACTGCATCAAATCAAGACAATCAAGATGGAGCTCTTGAAATAACTGTTAGTGGAGAGAAGTATCGGTGCCTCAGGTTCGCAAAGGCGAAGAAATGAGACGTCCAACATTTAGATTTCTGAATTCTGATACTGGCTTTTGCTGATTTCCAATCAATTTGTGTGAAGGACGAATTGAGAATGATGATGAGCTGCGTGTCAATTGGAGGAGAACAAGAATAGGGACTTATGACTCTTAACCATACATGTTATCAAAAGATTGTCCTCCAGAGGCATGATATTCTCAACACACACTTTATTTTTTTCAAACACTATCATCTCATATCATAAAAGCCTATAAATACATTGTTTTGTTTTATTGATGTTCAAAGTCGGGTGTTGCCGTGGACGAACGTGAGGGGTTTAGCTTCATTAAGAGCAATGAAGATTTGAGAGCTCTATAAACAATTATGCCATTGTAATACGATGGATTTATTGTAAACTATAAAGTTACTTAAAAACAACTATTTGATCGGCCCATATTTCACTTTTTACAATCTTTAAATCAAAATATTTCCTTTAGAAACTTTCAGTATATATATATTGAAAGGAATGAATTTCCTTTTGGAAAATAACGGATTTATTTATATGATAAGCCGAATGCCCAGGTACACGGTGAAAAAAGCACGTTTCCATCATTAAAATTGGGGTAAAAGTGATATTAATCAAATTTTGGGGAGCAAAATGGAAAAACTAACACCAAGTCTACACTGTTGTTTCTGTACTGTGAACAATTTTGGCTTGACTGGCTGATTTGCCAGCCGTGTTTGCTGTGGCTGACTGTTCCTGTCGTCCTTGGGAAGGAAGAGAATTAGCGAGAGAGAGAGGGAGGGGCAGAGACTGCGCCTATCTATCTTTACTGCTGCGTTTCTATTCAATTTTTATCGTAATCTTTTTCTTG
>NW_011628044.1:330635-344627 GCF_000512975.1 Sesamum indicum
ATTGTTTTGTTGCTCATCTGTGTTATCGCAACCTCTCCGCAGCATCTTTATCTGGTAAGTTCCGTTTAGTTTTATTATTTCTAAAAAATTTCTCTCTTTTTGTTGCGTTTCAGCGATTTTTTTCTTATCTTTGGGCCTTATTACATGGTTTTATAATGATTCAAGCATGTGGTTTTTTCCATTGTAGTTTGTTTCATCTTTTCTGCGGCTTTAGGGTTTTCTGGTTAAAGATGAACCCCCTAAAAATGAATGGGCTTCAAGGATATGGAACTCAGAAAAGCTTTATTCAACTTTGGAATTCTGCTCATGCAATCATCTTGAGCATTCTTACCTCATGGCCGTATCAAATTAATGGATAAAATTGCAGTTATAAAAGGGAAAAACATGTGTTCAGAATGATTAATTTTTTATTATGCTTTGTTCTCATTAATTAATTTCCCATTATTATTTTTAATCTCATTTTCTGCTTGTTATTCACTAATCATAATTCAGACCGAACTTGAAGAAATTGGAATTTTATGGCTTTTAAGATGATGAAGCTACTATGCTTCCATATTTATTATGAAGTACATTCAGCTCTGCATCACAGGTTCTTCATCTTTTTCTGGATAGAGTTTTAACATGCACTTACTGTGTACATTCCTAGGCAAATTTCCAGTTGAGGGTTAACATTAGCTGATCCTTTGGTCGCCCTTTTTCCTTACAATTTAGTTTTTACCTATTTGGCCAGCTTCTCTCTTTTCTGTTAAATTTAGCTATCAACTTAAGTGCTATTTCGTGTGTGTATATTTCTACTTTCCTTCAGTTACTCTACGTACGCCCATTGGTATATATTAACTTTTCTCATTATTATTGTGACAGTTTTATCTTCAATGATGCCATTGGCAATGAGCTAAATTGAATTCCCAACTTGCCTATACCTGAGACATCTTACGCTTAATGGCTAGGAAAGGAAACCAACAAAAGAATGGGTTAGATCAGCAGTCACCAACCCATAAAAGAGGACTTTCAGATCCTCCTCCTTCACCTTTGACTACTAAAGATAGAGATCATGTGAATGACAAAGAGGTGGATTTGGGCAAAGATCTTCCAAATGATAGCCATTCTATGTCTTCCACAAAGAGCATCAGTGACATGGATCATGTCCAAGATGGGAAAAAAAGTAAGAAAAAGTCTAGGAAGTCTCAAAGAAGAGAGAGAAAAAGTATGGATGAGACAGTTAAGGCCAATGTGGTGCCATGTAATGGTGATACTGAAGTAGACAAGAGCAATATATCCACAGCTGAAGCTTCAAATATAGAAGATAGAAGCGACTTGCCTCATGTTCCTATTTTAAATAATATGAACATTTTTGGGAACTTATCTGATACCCCGGATACAGAAGAAGGGTTGGGAAAAGCGGAGTTCCCTGAGACAGTGGTTTTTAAATACTTAAGGACTGCAGCCCTTTCTGTAGCAAGGTCCTCTGCCGACTGGGTAGTGAGACATAAACCTACCTTTGTCGCCCTAAAATCTAAGACACTAAAGGCCCGTGATCATGTCCGAATGAAGATCCAACGTGCACAACCTATCATATTCAGGTGGATTGTGCATATTGGGAATATACTGCTTCTTTTGTTTATGGTCTGGTTGGACTGTGCTTTAAGGGGCATTGATTCCTTTCTGCGAATGGGAACAACATCATTTTTCTCAGTTGTATGGTGTAGTGTTCTTTCAGTAATTGCCATGGTTGGGATTGCAAAGTTTCTACTTGCCCTGGTATGTCATTTGCACGTTATCTTAAATGGATTGCCTATACATTTCTCCTGCTGTAGTAGAGCTACAATTACAGAAGTACACCATGCAACCTTGCAGAGTTATTTCTGGAGTTTATAGCCCCACATGCTCTGATGTTCTGAGATTTTTTAGGCATATAGCTTCCCTTTCACTAATGAAAATTAACTTGGATCATTTTGAATTGATGGTATTAACCAACAGATATATCTGTCATATTGTAATGAACTCCAAATTTATGGTGTAATAAGTGGCCCAGAATTATGCTCTGAGGATGCAGCAAGATTCCCTAGGTTCTCTTGTTGATGAATGTACCTTTGTTTTGTGTCTCTTATCTGTATGTCATGGATTATGCAGGCTGTAGCTGCTGCAGTTGGACTATTTCTTGGGCTGACACTCACAGTTGTACTGACCGGCATTGTTGGATTGATTTTCCTATGGTTTTATGGGAGCTTTTTGACAACGGGGTTTATTATCTTCCTTGGAGGTGACTATTTTCTGGAATGAGTAGTTTTCTTTATCGTCTAAATGTCATCTTGTTTTCTTATGTGGAAGATTTGAAATTCAAGTAATATTGACACTGAGATTGGCGGTTCGTGAAAATGCAGGATTGGCATTCACAACTACTCATGATCGCCTTGCACTCTTTATTGCAAGTGCATATTCCATATATTGTGCATGGAATTATGTTGGATGGCGTGGTTTAGTTTTGGGGTTAAACTTATCATTTATATCAAGTGATGCTCTGTTATTTCTCTTGAGGAACATAATAAATGAGCAAAGAACACCAAACAGCTCCACAGAACAAGCAGCTGGAGTTCAAGGGCAGCCATCCTCTTTTCCTAATGAGTCAGTACATTATTCTCCCACTGACACTGATGCTACTGGCATACGGGCTGATCGTAGCGCAGGAGCGCCTTCAACTAGTGGATCTGATTCTGAAATGACATCTGAAGATGAAGTTGTTAGGTTGTTGAACTGTACAGATCATTATGCAGCACTGGGCTTGTCCCGATTTGAAAATATTGATGTCTCAGTTATCAAGAAGGAGTATAGGAAAAAGGTGAATGCTTAGCTTGATATGATTGCTTGTAATCATAGTAATAATTACCTAAGAAGTTAAGGAGTAGATGTGCTTGCTGGCCAGTATCAGTCAGTGCTTAACAACCTATAGACATGATAACTTAAGACTGCATAAAAGAAGTAGAAGTTTTTCCAGTTGACCAATTCTTTTTGGTTGTCAGGCAATGCTTGTTCATCCTGATAAAAATATGGGCAATGAAAAGGCTGCTGAAGCTTTCAAGAAGCTTCAGAATGCTTATGAGGTACTTTCTCTTGGTATCTTTCGTTCATCCTTTATTTTCTTTCCAGATCAGGTTAATTTAAAATGTTTTAAATTGTGATTCTTGAATTTGAGATGCAATTGTTTCCACAGGTTTTGCTAGATTCCTTCAAGCGCAAAGAATATGATGATGAGTTGAGAAGAGAAGAGCTGCTGAATTATTTCCGTAAATTCCAGAATACTTCCCATGAGGTTTGAGCCTTACCTATTTCTCCTTTTCAGGATAGAACTTCCATGGCTATTTTCTTGCTTGCACTTCCATTAGAGAAATGCACTTTTTGTGATATTGTTAAGGCAGTAACCAAACCCCTGGTGAACGTTATCGTTTCACATTCTTATAGTGTACAGGATAAGACTCTGATGGCAATTTGCTTTACTTTGTAATCATTTTTGGTTTGACGGAATTGCTTGCTATTCAACTTAAATAGCAGATTAAACAGGACACTTAGAATTGTACTTGGCTTAGGCTTTGCTTTGTATTCATTGCAGAATAAGGGGCATGGCTTCTTTAAGTCCAGCTTTACTCGTACAGAAGCTGACAGTGAGGACCTACTGGGAGAATCTAGACGAATTGCATGCAAAAAGTGTGGCTTTTTTCATTTATGGGTTTGTACTAAAAAATCAAAATCAAGAGCAAGATGGTGTCAGGTACTTCACCCTCCTTTTAACATAAACAAATTTATGCCATCAATGTGTAAGTCACTAAAGAAACCTGGTCTGTTTTGTATTAGCCTCTTTTGTTGATTTCAACAGAAGTAAATCTTCTCTGGATTCTGATTCTGCTATTTGCTGATGCTATATTGAAGGAATGCAAAGATTTCCATCAGGCCAAGGATGGGGATGGATGGGTCGAGCAGTCCTCACAACCCTTTCTCTTTGGATTACTCCAGCAGGTATGGAGCATAGGATGATGCTGCAGTTCTCTCAAAACCATGCAGCTGATAAAAGTTTCTTACTACCTTCATATATTGCTACCAACTTCTTTAGTAATAATATATTCAGGTTGGAGCTCCCTCTGCGTATGTGTGTGCTGATGGCAAGGTGTATGATGCAACTGAGTGGTACATTTGTCAGGTAATAATTTTCTTCTCTGCCAGCACCTCAAATCATTACTTGCACTTTCCATGTGATCATGAAAAGCAAGTCTTTTCTAGATGGAAACTGAAGGTCTGAAGCACACTCTTGTTTGATGTAATTGGGCAGTCTATCTGTATAGTAACTATCTGACGGTTTGAAGTTGACTCATTTCTTTTGCTTTTTCCAAACACAGGGACTGAGATGTCCTGTCAATACTCACAAGCCAACCTTTCATGTGAACACAAGCGTCACCTCAAAGAACGGCCATGGGAAGGCAACTAATTCAGGACAAAAGGGTGGGATTCCAGCACCTAAGATGGAAGAGACAATGACGGAGGAGGAATTCTTGGAATGGTTACAAAACGCAGTCCAAAGTGGGATGTTTGAGACTTTTCAAGGCAGTACATCCGAGAGTCCTACCGGGTTTAGCCCCAAGAACAGTGGCGGCAGCAGCAGCAGCAGTGCTAGTAGCAAGAAAAAGAAAAAGGGAAAGAAGCAATGGTGATTATATTTGCTCTCTTGCCCACCAATCCAAAATACTTTACATTTCTTATTTGTAGGCCAAATAGAGGTGTACTAAACACAACACAAGGCCAAGTTAATTGTATACCTACCTACTTCCTAGTGAGATGAATTGAATTCTTACTCTTGAGCTCGCATCAATCAAGAGATTGTACAGCATTTTGCCTAAAAATCGTCCCGTGGACGGATTTGCCCACAAGATGGGCATGAAATGAACTCCCATAAAGTAATTAACATTTTGTTGTGAGGAGAGTATTGTCTTTTTTGCAGCCCAACAGATAACAACAGAATTATTCGTTACTATATTAGGGAAACTAAATGCAAGAGGAGAGTTCCATGACTTGGGAGTGTACGGAGCTTAAATACCCTAACAGCCCCAATAGATTCTTCAAATTGCCCAAAAATCCCTTCTCCCCTTAAATCCTTCTCTCCTATCTACTACTGCTCCAGAGAACAGTGTAATGGAAGCCATCGCACTGAAATCTCCTCAATTCGCATTGAACAGCAGAAATTACTTCTGGGGATCAGATAATGGACGCAGATGCCCTTATTTTTCGTCATCATTTTCTTGCTTGTTACCATTCTTTTCACAGAAATTGAGGTTCAGGAACAATTCAGTTGTAGTGACTGCTGCCAAGAAAGAAGATAAGAACAACAGTAAAAAGAAAAAAGGAGACAGCCATAACTTCGTTCCCAAGCCTGATGAAGCCACGGGCCCTTTTCCTGAAGCCGTGCTTCTCAAAGAGGTTATTCTTTTAGTTGCTTTTATAGATTAATCGCGCGCGCGAGCGCACAATTGTTTGGTGTTTCGGGGTTTCTGTTTTTGGTTTGTTTTAATGTTGGGTTCTTTTGTTTTCTCGTATTGATTGTAGTAATGGTGCTTTTTTTTTATATTTGTAATATGGAAAAGACAGCATGCGCATCTCTTGTGTTCGTTTCAAGAATTCATTTGTATGTTCTGTTTTTCTGTCTACCCACAGACAAGTTCAGAAGCAAATGTTAGTTTTCATTTTGTTTAAAGTTGAGTTCTTTGAATATTCTTTTTCTTTAAATATGGTTGCTCTTTTATATTAGTATACCAAGGAGAAGAGCTATCGGTAGGGGATTTTCGTAGCTACGAATATGCTTATGGTGGGGACTGGAGAAGGTCATCAGCTGTGGGAGTATTTTTAATTGAACCAATTTGTAAACATGGGAACCTCAGTTCTCAGTGATTCAGTAATAGAACGTGGATTTTGTTTCTTATTCCTTAAGATTTTTATGCATAGAGGCTTAAGTTGTTAAAAGTGTTGATGATTTCTTGTGTCTAAAGAAGAATATATAATCAACTTATCCTTATTCCACATTTTCCCAATTGGTTTTGGCTGATTTGTCGATTGTTGCGGCAGAGGAAGGTTGAGGAAGATGGTAGGCTTATGCCAGCCTTTGCAGATGCAGAAGAACGTGAGTTCTTATTATTTTTCTTTTTCCCTTTTCATTCTATTTGGTGTTTGCTTTATAGTGTATCTGTTTAACAAAGAAGAGGGAACGAAACATGGTATATGGAAACTAAAGCTATGAGATCGAACTTTTCTTTGCAGGCGAACTCTTTGAGGCTTTGAATCTGCAGCTTGAAAGTGATATGGATTTTGATCGAAGTAAGAATTTGCATTACTATTTCTTATTTTCTTTGTGCTTATTGTAATGAAAATGTGAACAGACTGTTTACATTTGGGAGGGAGTGATAGTTGAAACCTTAGGCTAATGTGCACTTGATTACAATCAAAGAAAAACATTTGGCATCAACCATGTCAGACCCAAAAAGTTCCTACAAGTCGTTATTTATCTTTGCTGCTGAATGGAATGGGCTCGAATGATTAATTTTTTTCCCTTTTTTCCGGACAGTGCGACACTATGAAGTGGTATATTTAATTCATGAGGATTACAAGGAGGAGGTTGAGAAAGTCAACAACAAAGTTCAAGGTGATTTTTGCTGGGTTATGTAAAAAATCTGACTTTCTGCATTTGGTAATAGTAGCTGTAATTCTAATTCCCTCTCTTCTTTGTCACTAATCTCCTTGTTTTCACTATAGCGTGAAGCTATAGGACATTCCAATTCTTTTGCGATGTTTTCTCATTTATTATTAAACTTTTATATAGATTTCTTGAGGGAAAAGAAGGGCAAGATATGGAGATTCAGCGACTGGGGTATACGTAGGCTAGCGTACAAGATACAGAAGGCAAAGAGTGCTCACTATATCCTAATGAACTTTGAGCTGGAAGCCAAATGGATTAACGACTTCAAGAGCATTCTAGACAGAGACGAGAGGGTCATACGACACCTTGTAATGAAGCGGGACAAGGCAGAGACTGAAGATTGTCCTCCACCTCCTGAGTTCCACACGTTACGTGCTGATATGGATGATGATGGCAAGGAGGAGGATATAGATTATGATGAGTATGATGATGAAGAATGGGATGATGAGGGTGATGCATACGAGGATGATGGAGGTATTATCTATGTTGATGATGATGCAGGTGATTTAGAGATGAGTGATAATCTTGGAAGAAATAAGCAAAAAGCTGAGAAAGTAGGACGATAGTTTCTTGTACGCATGTTAGTGAAACTTTTAATGTATGGTTCGGCTTGTAACATCCAGTTGTTCCTGCGATAGATAGCTGGTTATAGGAAAACAGTTTCTTTTTATGTTGAGTTCTCCTCAAGTAATTACAAAGGAATTAGATCTCAGTTTCGGTTGTTGCATTCAGGCAACCATTTGATTTAGAAAAATGAATATTGACTGAGTGAAGTGCATCGACAAACTATTCTTATTTAACTGAAATCATATTAAAACGTGCTTGTAAATTATGTGGAATTCATATTGTATCCATGGCGTCATCCAGGAAGCCCAAACCCCAGGACATATGTACAAGGAGAAGAAAAGAAAGGTGAAAAGAGAAATAAGCAGCCTTCGGCTAAGTGTAAGAACAACAGAATCACTACAGCACTAGTGTAATGGGCACACAACTGCAGATTATCATCTACAAACGCCATTGAATAATCAATGGCTGCATCTTGGACTCTGGATTAACATGCCATCCAGGCAACAACTACTTGAGGAAGGTCCATTAACAAGATCCTAGTCAAAAAATTTGCATCCCCTGTGGTCAGCAAAGGTGTCCTGATATATTCCTTTGTTAGTCAGCCTTGGGCTATAACAGAGCTGGAGACTTTTATAACCTTTTCATATAATCATATTTACTTACTTGCCAACAAAACATTCATATGGTTCACTGCTCCAGCATACCCAATCTTGCTCACCAAACTCCGGACCAAGAAATTCCACAGCGAAATATTCGGGATGATTCCTTCTCTTATCATTCTATGAAGATAAACGCTGGCTGCTTCTAAATCTATCTGCTCACTCATCCCACATATAAGGCTGTTGTAAGCAACTATGTCAGGGCGCAAGCTTACCTTGCTCATCGACTTCAGAAGTTGCATGGCAGACCCAACCTTGCCACACTTAGAGTAAGCATGAATTAGCATGTTTAGTGTAAAAGTATCAGGCTTGACTCCCTGGATTATCATTCTTCCAACAAGCTTCTCTGCCTCCTCTAGCTTCCCACATGAACACAGACCATGTGTAATAGTGTTGTAGGTTACTAAATTAAACTTGATTCCCCTTTGCTCAATGTCGCTGATGAGCTCAAATGCACGTTTATTGTTGTTAACTTTGTATAGAACATCCAACATTTCGTTATACGTGGTAATATCAGGCGGACACCCATATTTTTCCATCTCATCAAACAAACCCATAGCCCAATCAACTCTACCTTTCTCACATAAACCCTTGATAAAGACATTGAATGTAACTGTATTTGGTGGGCACTTATCTGTTACCATGGTTCCAATTAGATCATAAGCTTGGTTGAACATGGAATTTCTACAGAGTGCGTCTATCATGCACGTGTATGCAACCACATTTGGACGACAACCAAGAGATATCATCTTGTTCCATATCTCAGTCGCGCCAATCAAATCCCCTGACTTAGCAAAACCATCAATGAGGGTACTATAGGTTGTTATATTTGGAAGGCAGCCATTTGCCTCCATCTTCTTAAGAATAGACAAAGCCTCATTCATATTACCAGCCAAGCAGAGGCCATGAATTAGCGTGTTATATGTGACTTCATTTGGTAAAATCCCATCACTGAACATTTGAATCAACACATCAAGAGCTTCCCGTAATCTACCTTTCAAGGATAGCCCCTTTATCAAGGAAGTAAATGTGTGGGTATTTGGATTACATCCTCGCACAAACATTTTGGCCAAGATGGCATGAGAGAGCTCAATGTTACCTGAATCAGATAGAGTATTCAAAATCATAGTGTATGTAATGACATTAGGAGTAACTTCCCTTTCCATCATCTCATCCAGTAACTCCAAAGCTTCATTGGTCTTTCCTTCTCGACAGTATCCATTAATCAATGCGTTATACACAGGCACACTCGGGATGAATTTCAAAACCAAATCTCTTGCCTCTTTCACCTTACCATATTTACACAAAAACGATATAATAGTTGTATAACTTACATTATCAGGTTCACATCCCTTGTTCGACATCTCCCCAAGCAACCGACGAGCCCCAGCCAAGCTATTATTCTTGCACAGTGCCTTCAACAGAATATTATACGTATACACATTTGGCTCTAACCCATCTTTCTTCATATTAACATATAGTGGATTGATCATATGAAACCTATCCTCACTAAGCAATGCATCCAATAGATGGTTATATATCCTGACTGTCGGAACACAACCAAATTCACGAATCCTATAAAACGTTTTCAGTGCCTGCTCAGCCGCCCCAACACAACTGTAAGACTTGATCACACTAATAAATAAATCTTCTGAACAACTAATACCTTCCAACTTCATCTGTTGCAAAAGGTATTGCACAGCATCCATCTCACCTCTGTGCCCCAGTTTTTCGATCATCATGCCATATGTTAAAGGGGTGTGCTTAAAAGAGCTTGAATTAGATATGGATTTAAAGTACTCCACTGCTACCGCAATATCATTTTCATTTTCCAATCTCTTCAACACTTCAGATTCTTCAATAAAAACTTTACCTTTATCATTCTGTTCACTCTGCGGCTGAAAATCAAGCTTTGGGTTTGTGCTAAGTACAAACGGGATTGAAGGCTTATGCACTTTTAACAATAAAGAGCACCCCTCCTTCAAATACATTATTGCTAGAACATACAAAATTAGAACTAAAAAGAGTAAAATTGTGACAAACTCAATAACAATTCAAATACTATAATCGAATTCTCTGGCCAAAAAGAAGAAAAGGTCCAAGAAACTGAAAAAATAAAGGATAAATCTCTGAGGGTTTCTAAGAAGTGCGATTCAGCTCAATTGCAGTTGCGTTTGCAAGCATACTACAAATTTAAACTGTCAAAGAGAGAGAGGAAACCAAAAGATACAATCTTTGGCCAAAAAGAAAGCAAAAGATCAATCTTTCAGCTATAAAATAAACGAAAATAGTCAGAAATTACCTCAAAAAGGAAAAAAGTTGAATTGGAGTAAACAAATTAGGCCCCCTTCTTAATTTTCTGTTTACTTGAAAATTTTTCTTGCTTTTGTGCGCAGCTCTATCTTGGTTGATGAACTGAACAGGTCTTATGGGCTTCAGGCCCAAAATCAATAGGGGTTTAAATGGGCCACCTATTGGGCCTAAATATTTGGGTCCAACATAATTCGGGTCAACCCAAATTTGGTTTTAATTAAAAAACATGTTAACCCGTATATCTCTGAATCAGGGGTGTTTTACGAAGCGGAAAATTTCACCCAGAGCTGACCGATCTTTCTCGTCTCCCTAAGCTGCTGAGGTACTTGCTTTGCCTTAATATGTATACTGATGCCTTTACGTTTATCCGTTGTAGTTTTCAGAAGATTAATTTGTGATGTTCAAAAGCTACTGCCTTTTATACAGATCTGTTCAACTTCTGAATTCTTTTTATTTTCGCATGATTTTTTTGTATCACTGGTTTTTAATGGTTTGTGATTTCATGACCCACTTGAAAGCTGAGATCTTTATTGTGGGTTGGTAAAAAATTACTTGAATTTTGCATCTACTTGTGGCTGAATAAATCGAAATACTTGCTGCATTGTATTATTGTTATTAACTTTTTTGGGTCTTTCACTGTGCAAGTCTTTGTAATCTTATTGACATTTAAATGTCTCCTGATGGGATTGCAGTTTTATGGTTTTGTAGATTTGTTATGTACCGTGCTTGCTTGTTCTAAATACATTTGTTATCAATTAATTGTCTTTCTCTCTTTTCCTATTGTCCTTCAGAATTGTTGCCGAGAATTGGAAGAATAGAAAGCCATGGCAGTCCATGAAGATTCAAATCCGCACAAAAAGAAATCAAGTGATGCCTTGGATGAGATACCGACTTTCAATGTCGAAAACATGCAAAACAACACGAGAGTTATTAATTATAGGTTTGATTATTGCCTTACTGTTTTGTCATTTCACAGAATTGCAATTGTGCAGTGCCTAATTTACTAAAGAGTTACATTATGTAACTTTGATGACAAGTTATTACTCTTTTCTTTAATAAAAATGTCGGCTTGGAAACATACTGAGACATGGTCACTTCTTCTGTTTCAGCCGCACGTTCATGTCTATTATAGGTGGAGTAATTGCCGGAATTTTGGGATTCACTGGCCTGATGGGATTCATCTTCTATTTCCTTGTCATGGCAATTACAACTGTAGGACTTGCTGCCAAGACAGGGTTTGCTGTTCATTCTTATTTCGATAGCTGGAACCGGATTGTTCTTGATGGCATTTTAGGTGGACTTCTGGTATGTACCTTTTCAATATTTCTTGGCTGATTAACTTCCAAGCTGAAATGTCTTGACTGTTTATACATAACTGCATTCTTGTGATATGCACTTTCAGCAAACTAGTTCATGTGGGAAAATACATGGCTTCCCTCCATAATAAAGCAGTTGCAGTATAAGATCGTCGGTTCATGTTGAAGTATTTTATTCATCTCTCCGTGAATGATCTAGGAAAGACTGGTTGTTAGTTCTTCCAAACATAGACTTGTAATATAATCTGTGGTAGTTACATTGGTATTGGTAGTGTATGGAAAAAAATGCGAGTGGGATTGTTATGAATCTTACGATAATGTAGCAGAAGATGCCAGCTTTATCGTTGCTTTTGCCTCTCTATGGGATTGGTATAGTATTGAAGCAGTACAAACTGGTTCCAGTAGATCTTTCTCAGAAGTTGTCATAGCATAAGTATTACATTTGTTACTTGTGGTAAAAGATTGCTGATTCCCTAAATTGTATTATCTTGACCATTTTATACAGTTTACAAGAATATAAAAATCTTTGTGGTGCATGTATTTTCCTATTTTATTGATATTCATTATGATTCTTTTCACATTTTCACCATAATATATCTCTAATTGTGGCTATTTTATCTCTTGCAGTCGTTCGTGCTATTCTGGACGTATCCTTATTCTCTAAATTTCTTTGTGTTTAGACAACTGTCGAATTTTTCTCTATTCCTTTTTCTCAAAAATTAATTAGAACTTTAAAGAACGTAAACAAACTAAGCCTTGATACCTTTATGTTTGTGTCCGAAACTAACAGAAATCTTTTGCAGCCATTAGCCTGCTAACTAATTGTAGCATTTGATTGCTAAACTGGTGCTTTCTGTTGGCAGCACCAAGGACAAGGATACGTCTACCTTTTTTTTTCTTCTTTTCTCAAGTATCATTGTGCTTAGAAATTCTCTCATTTGTACCAGATATTGCACCCTTTCCTTGACATCGGAATAGATTTGCCTATGACATCGTGCATATTTTCTGAAGAATGTGGAATGAAGATTTGTGCTAAGTTGCTGCCTGCAATGAAATGGTACATGAACTTGCACATGAAAGCACTGGAGCAAAGAAAGAGGACTCAGTTTTGATTTCACAATGTTCACCGTTAAATCATTAACATTGCTTTATGCTCATTATGATTTTTAAGTTTTCTTAGCAGTGTAAGAGTGCTGGTCTGCAGAAATAGCATCAGCTGTTAACTTAATTTTTCCATCAGAGAATGCTTATGTACTTCAGCGTCTTGATGAATTGTCTCTCGTGTTTATTCTTAGATACAGAGCACATCTCTGTAATGGTTGATTGTATACATTTCTCTCAGGGCGTGTGTGAGAGCCAAGAATGTATATAACTTTGTGGTTGCTTAAAATAACTGGATTTAACCATTAAACCCTGACCTGAAGTTATCTGACAATTTGAAATTATTGATATTTAATTTGTTTGGACAAGTTATATTTCTAATCTTTTCATTCTAATTTTAAACTATGTTTTATTTAATATTGATGAATTTTAAATTATTTTCAACTCGAGTAATTTAATTTTTTCCCCAAATTCTTCCTTTTAACTCTAAAGCCATCAATTCAAATGCACCCTTACCCTAAAAGGACGAGAGTCCACAACTCCCTTTTTTATTGGCAAGAATTGACAATTTGTATTATGGGTTTTATTTTCTCAAGATCAACCAAAAATTCTTCTACCATTCATCTATTAAGCAGCAGTTTCTACGCTGACACTCAATGATACTAAACAGAATAGTCTGAAATGGCTCAAAATAATTATCAACCAAATTATTATCCTATACCTCAATTGCTAGGTTTTTTATAATCGGAAAACCGAAACTATTGGCAATAATGGCTTAAACAGCCCAACTATAACTATACAATTTAAGAGAAACTCCCGTACGCCAAAGCCAACAATTTAAAAATTGCTTGATTTGATGATCGGTTAGGTGTCTATACTGCATCAAGAAACCTTCTGTTGCATGGACCATATTGGTAGTCTTGTTTCGTTATAACCGTCGAAAAATTCACACCTGCAATTTCACATATACCAGTAGTTAGACAAATAACAAATAATCGGAGTGAAATCTCACAGGGGCAGAATATTACATTATTGATTAGAGTGCATGTTCTTGATTTTGAAGCAGCTATAAAAGTAAACATTAATGGCGCTATCAAGAATGGTGAAGTAGCCAATAATCAGGCAGGCTAAAAGATATAACAGGAATCTGGGTGAAGACTTACCATCACTTGAGGAACTTTGACTAATATGACTGCCAAGATATATAAAATCCCTGCTATCACCACAGCTGCAGCTAAGTTATGTCCCAGACGTTTATTGTCCTTAGTTGGCACAAATGTGGATTTCAATGTATTTGTCAATTCAA